>NW_010542444.1:209003-223859 GCF_000687285.1 Phaethon lepturus | reverse complement strand
GTCCTTTCCAACCTAGTGATTCTGTGACTTCCAGTTAAATACAGGCCCATCTACCATAGTTACTTTCAAAAGTATAGAGATACCAAAAAATACAGATCAGTGCCTGGCTGGATTTTCAAAAGTACATAATAATTTAGGCCCTGCCTTTGATACATTTCGACAGAAGCTAGACACTTTACCCGGTTAGATCCTTCTGAAAATCCTAGAAGATACCTGCCTGCATGTAGGAATTTTAATACTGATGCTCCCTATCCCCAAGTGCCTGACTTCAGATGCATTAGGCTTTGAGCACTGATACTCATTTTTGAACACTTAAATTTTTAAGTCTACAGTACAGATGTCTCCATATACTGTATTAGTGCTGTACTAGCTACATGCAGTTGATTATTTTTTAATGTATACGAAGAATTAGGTCACGACTTACAAACAAACCAACAAAATCTCAAAAGCTTTCATTGACTTGACAGAAAGAACTATTGAAAGCAATCAGACCAACAATCCTTAAATTATAATTCACAAATAGGCCATGAGAAAATACATGTTATCAACTAAATAAGGCAATCCACTCGATTGGGTCAAATAGTCTATGGATTAAGGATCCCTAGACACTGTGCATTATGATGACAGGCAGAAACAATGGGTAACACAGCTATCATTGCAACAACATTTTCTAACACATGACAGTATCCAAATGGCCACTACTACAGGGCACTTTTTCTTTTTTCCCCAGAATGTCAGAGACGGGTTTAATTACAAAGCTGCAGTGAAATCAACAAAAAAATGATGATAAATAGAACAGATTATCTAAAAATAATATAGGCATATTAGCTAGGATTTGATGTCTCTCTGTATTACGCATGGCCTGTACTGCAGTTGGTAATTTAATTGAGATCAGGTTGTCTGATACATTGAAGAATTACAAGCAATCCCATAATTTCATCTTGGAGATGCTAGCACGACAAAGGCTATTGTTACAGCCTAAACACAGATCTCTCAGAACGATGACAACTTATGATCTAGGCATGTTACATCAATACAAATGCCATGAGTTCTTATTTGTGGATGCAAGCAAAGGGAAAGAAAATCTGAGAATAAGAGACTATGAGAATAAGAGACTATGGCAAGCTGGTTGCTGCAATGTGTTACTTGAGGAACAGGGAGCTCATGATTACATGGTGAAATCATGCAAAATAAGATATATACAGTGAAATGCACGGTAATTTTTTTTTTCCCTGAAGTAGGTTGCATCGCCATTACATCTGTTACTGAACAGCTTTATTTCTTGCCTTGCTCTCAAGAGTAAAGCCCATAATCTTATTGAAAAACCAATACAATTAAAAAAAAAGAGTTAAAAAAACAGCGAAAACAATGAATAAGAATTGTTTTGCCTTCTTGGCCTTCAGAGCAGCAAGGGCAAGCAGTAACCTTGGCATCCTGTCAAATGCTTTTTAAATTAATATTTAAAGAGAACGGCATAAGTAACAGACAGCAGCTAAGGCACAGCTTGGAAATACTGTAGTAGAGAAATTCTGTAGTAAAGTTCTCATACCCACACTGCTTCACGGTCATTGAAAGGCACAACACTGCCACAAAAAAACTTTTCTGGATAGTTTTGAGTGACAACAGTAATACTTTATCCTCTGCTTCAGGCCACAGCTATGAAAAACTGGAGGAGGCACTCAAAACTGCCTCTCTCAAGAGTTCAGAGGGATGGAGGGCCACGCAAAGCTGAGGGATCACAACTCTTTGGCCTGATACTTCTTTTAAGAGTTCCATAAACATCCAGATCCTTCAAGCTGCTGGCAACCCCCTAAAAGGCCACTCACCTTATCCCACTACCTTCCCTCTTCTTGCTTCCTATATGTCCCCCATCTTATAGCATCCTTTGACTTCAGCTAAACCATGGTTCCCACATAATTTGTCTCCTCTTTCCTCTGTATTCATCCACCAGGAGCTGCGATGATCCCAAAAATAAAAGCCATCTCCATGCCCCACAAGTATACACATAGGAAAGGTAGCAGGTATGGCTTCGTGCAGCTTGTCAGATGAGGAGGCAAAGGTGGTTGGGAAGGGGAAGGGAGACACACAGGGAAAGATGTTGGGGCTGAAGAGCATTGATCTTGGAAACAAAACCTGTCCTCTCATTGAGGGGGTTACTTTGCTAACTGCATCTCTAGAAACTAAGATGCAAACCTACAGCAAGGGAGTGTAAACCCAGTAGACCTCCCCTCCTTCCCTTTATCAATTAATAGCAGCTCCAAACTGACACCTGGAGGAAGGTAAGGTTTGAATGTTATTCTTCAGAACCAATTGTTATATTTAAGATACAAAATTATGTATTGCGTTAGCTATTTGGCATCACATAATATATGCTACCAAAACCAGCACAAAACCCAAAGGCAAACTGTCATGTTTTAAAACTTTGGCCACGGCCTTCACTCATTCAACAATAGCATAAAATAGCAGTAACCTCATTAAATGCATTAATCGTCACCTACCATACCTTAGAAGAGAATTTTTCACTTGACTTCATAATCGGGCAAACACACCTCTGCAGTAGATCGTTAAGGTATGCTTTATGTTTGCATATGGTAAGAATCACTGTTTGCTCTGTGAATACTATACTTGAGCAAACGCTGTTTTTCTTTTTTATTAAAAAGCTAAGCAATGAAATACTTAGAAACTGGGAGGCCATTTAAGAGGTTAAAAGCTACAGTCAAGATAAGACCGCACAGATTTGAAAAAGGATAATAATAAAAAAATTCTACAAGAAACAATTACAATCTTACAATTTTTCTACAAGAAAAATGCAGAGAAGGAGATAAATGCATTGTGGAACTCTTTGCAGACTGGAACTACTTTTGCCTTCATATTTTTACACTATGCCTTATAAAGGAGGCATTGATGTGATTTCTATATCTAACTCATATTGGGAAGCTGGGCGATGGTGGTTGTTTTGATTTTCTGAACCCACAGAAAGACAATATTTATTAAAAGCATGTGACAATTGCCTTGGCAATATTTCCAGAAACTGCAAACATGCCCATACCCCACCCGTCGTGTCATACAACACGTAACCACCTTCTGTCCCCAAGCGGGGAAAAAGGACCTCAGACAGAGAGAACCGTAAGGATTGATCCTGTGCCCAGTAGAGGCAGCGAGGATTTTTCCACTGAATTTCCATTAATAGAACCATTAGTCAGGCTACCTGCAAGACAGAGGATAAGAGCTGTTAAAATAAAGGTGGGATGAAATAAAAAACACAGCACTGATGCAACAGTAACCATAATAAAATCAGGGACAATTTGTGACCTAAATGAAAAACAGAGGCAGGGACATAAATTTGCAAAGTTCTGTATGAAACATTAGATGTGCACATTATTAAAGACGGCGGGATTTGTGTGTCTAATTTGGCCTGAAGTTCACAAAACATCTTATCCTCTAATATTTCTGCAAGTACATTTTTCAAGTTCTTAGCAAGGGAGGAAGAAAAGGAGTACCAATTATGTGGCCTGGGGCGAAATGAGCCATTCATCAATAAATACACCAGCAGCAGGAAAAGTGATAAAGTTAACCGGAATAGGGCATAACTAGTGAGTAACAAGATAGAAAAAGGCAGAAAAGGTGATGGTAAGAATACAGAGTTAACCCGAGACCATATGAATGATGAATAGAGTGAGGCACAGACTGTAAAATGGAAAGCGCCATTCAATAGCAGTGACATACTAGCACACATTTCCAGGATGGATGGACTTGGGGATCAGATGAGGCTCAAGGAGCAGCTCTGTGTCTATCTTACTGACAAAATAGACAGACTTTATAGAGATAACAACCCTGAGGGACAGGGTGCCATCCAGCGGGACCTGGACAAGCTTGAGAAGTGGGCCTGTGTGAACCTCATGAGATTCAACAAAGCCAAGTGCAGGGTCCTGCACCTGGGTTGGGGCAACCCCCAGTATCAGTACAAGCTGGAGGATGAAGGAATCGAGAGCAGCCATGCCAAGACTTGGGGGTACTGGTGGATGAAAAGCTGGACATGAGCCAGCAACGTGTGCTCACAAGCCCAGAAGGCCAACTGTATCCTGGGCTGCACCAAAAGCGTGGCCAACAGGTTGAAGGAGGTGATTCTGCCCCTCTACTCCACTCTGGTGAGACCCCACCTGGAGTACTGCATCCAGCTGTGGAGCCCTCAGCACAGGAAAGAAGTGGACCTGTTGGAGCAGGTCCAGAGGAAGTCACAAAAATGATCAGAGGGATAGAACACCTCTGTGGTGAGGAAAGGCTAAGAGAGCTGGGGTTGTTCATCCTGGAGAACAGAAGGCTCTGGGGAGACCTTATTGCAGCCTTTCAGTACTTAAAGAGGGCTTATAAGAAAGACAGGGACAGACTTTTTAGCAGGGCCTCTTGCAACAGGACAAGAGTCTTAAAGTAAGAGGGTAGATTTAGACTAGATCTAAGGAAGAAATTTTTTGGGGTGAGGGTGGTGAAACATTGGAGCAGGTTGCCCAGAGAGGTGATAGATGCCCCATCCCTGGAAACATTCAAGGTCAGCTTGGTCAGGGCTCTGAGCAACCTGGTCTAGTTAAGATGTCCCTGCTCACTGCAGGGTGGTTGGACTAGATGACCTTTAAAGGTCCCTTCCAACCCAAACTATTCTATGATTCTATGACTATTACATCCCAATATCAACAGGGATGGACAGATGACTGATTCCTAAAATAGGACTATATCTTAGAGCAGAAGAAACTGAAATGCTGTGGGAACTTCAACTCAGAGTTGTAGATACTGTTTTATTCTAAGAAGTGATACAACATCCTAAATTCTCAATGAGAAAGAAATTACCTTCCAGACTTGTCAGATATAAAACTAGAGAAACAAACAGATATTTTCATTCCTGGTTAGACAGAGATGCGCCTAGGATGAGAGCGGTAGTGAAGTACGGAGAAGCTCCTTTTTCCTAGAGCCATATCCCAGCTGAAGACAGACATATCGCATTTACTTCAGAGAGCTGCTTTGACCAAGCAAGGAAAATAAACAAAACCCTACTTTTTGGAAGAAAGTAAAATTCTAATGAAAAACGTACAGTCCAACCCTTCCAGTTTTCCATGACTTGCAAGTAAACATCAACACTTGGGCTACTGAAACTCTCACCTCTGAGGCATTCCTGTAGCTCTTCTGCAATGTTCAGTAAGCCAGTAGAACACTTAATGGAAGAAAATGAGAAATGCCCCATCCAAGAGAAAGCAGTAGGAGCTGAGAACATACAGCCCCCAACTCACTAACATGACAGAGATAAGAGAGAAGGGGACTTTGAACAACTCCCAGTTGGTGAAACCAGCATCCAGAGACGACCATCACCCAAGGCTTGGACTCAGCGCTGATTTCAAGAAGTGGCACATAGCTTTCTGAGTATCTAAGACGTGTCTGTTATCTTCCATGTAACAGGAAGAGGCAGGCAGACCCTTTTAACTGGCACAGTTGGAGTTTGGCAGTGGGTTATAAGGCTACACACTTAGAGAAGGAGAAAGGGGAAAACTTAAGGCAACAGGAAACCACTCAGAGCAAACCATGCTCACATAGTAACAGTAAGAAAAGATGAACTCCAGAGATGGATCGATTTTCACCCGCCTGCCTTAAAAAGCAGTCATGCAGCTAGAAGCAAAGTAACTCTCTGAACAGGACAGAAGCACCAAAGTGGGTGCCACTTGGTAAAAGAGAAGCTAGGGAACTAATATGTCTGACCTTTGTTGACAAGTGAGGTCAGACAGAGTTTAATAAAAGATGACATCACAAACCTGCTAGAGAAATGGCCTGATAAAAATAGCTTCAAATGGTTTAAGAAAGCAAATGTTCTCACAAACATCATAAGGTTTTTTTTAATTGTTTTTTATCTAGACAAGTGTCTGAACAGGTAAAAGTAAAGCCATGAGCATAATGCTCAGTTTCAAAAGATATGTGAATTTACTGTAAAGATAATAAGACTTGGAAGACAAGATGGATGCCATCTTTGATTGGAGTTGGTGGAATGAAAGCAAGCTGTTTCCAACTGCTAAATGTACCAGACAGTTCAAAGGAAAATTAAGTGTGTGTTCAGTAAGAAAGCACTAAAGGACCACATCAGAGAGCTCAAACAATAAAATTTTCCGTCACTGAGGAAGTTTGAGGTGGGGCCCCTAGCCAAATACAGCTAATCCCTCCTGGGCACCAGCCTCCCCACTTCCCCAGGCATCAGCCGGAGCCATTGCCCACTTCTTGACAGCAAAGACTAAGCTTGGGCAACAGACACAAAAGTCCCCCCCAAACTCCTCTAGCCACTGAGCACCCAGATGACTTTCTGAAAATGAAGGGCGATCTGTACTTTCATATGAAGAACAGAGCATGGGAATATTTTTAGGACACTGTAAGGAACATTAAAAAGAAAGAAGGGAAGATCATGGGGAAAAACTGGGTTTTGTTAGGTTTATCTTTGATATGAAAATACAGACTTACATCTTAAGCACCAATGTACATGACGTACAAATTTGAGAGAACATACAAGCAAAGGGTTTTTACAGCATACTGTATCTTCTAATTCCCTTTTCAATTGTTTTCATTATAGTGGCAAAAATTCCACAGGCTCTGGTGGAGGACAGGTTCACCTCTGAGGTTACTATAAACAGGAAAAAAAAAAAAATCACCCTGTTTCAAACACCCTATAGTCTAAGAAAGATGACAAACAGGCAAACAATAGAAGCAGAAATAGATGCACCAAACAGAATATGTTGCCCAGAGTAATGCAGCAGGTTGCACCTCTCCCCTGCCAGAAATAAAGCCTAAGAAGTCCTAACTTCCACCTCAGGAACCTGCTACTTCCACTAGAACAGACAGACACTCTTGACATGCTTTGTATTATTCGTAATAGTCAGAATATGACAGTTCTGGGAGGAGACGTGTATACCATTTGTCCGAGAGATCCCTCGGAGACTTGGGTGCTAACTGGATGATATCCCTGCACAGAGCACTCGGCATTGGCACATACACTGGCAGACTAAATTGGGTGAAAAAGCAAAACGACACGAAGCAAAGGACCCCAACTCAAATGGGCTTTGTCAGGTTAAGGCTCAGATGTGAATTCACGCAGTTCCAAGACAAGAGTGCAAACATCTGTCAAACAACGGGCTCGACTCACTGATGGGGAGCAGCTTCTTTAAGCTGCTCCAACAGTGCAAAACAGTTTTACAGACAAGCTTCAACTCTTCTAGGAGAATTCCCCAAGGGTGGAGAAACCATCGCGTGACATGTCATGGTATTAGATCAGCAATTCGCTAGTCCTTGTCTGGTTACTGGAACAGGAGGATATGGCAAGACCCAATGCTTCAGTATGTGAACGGTATCTCAAACAGCTAGAAATATGTTAAAGCAGCTTTTAATCAGCTCTATTTTTATACCAGGATGAGGCTTGGCCTGTATTTAGTTGAGTATAAAATGGCTTACAGCAATTTTTTCCTTCTAAACTTGTATATGCTGGGGGTCTGGACTGGAGATAGAACAGATTAAGTAGTACAGTGCAGGCATGTTCTTTAGGCAGGGTGCACCTATTATTCTCAGGAATTTGTGAACATTTCAAAGCTCAGTCTGGGCTCTAAGAATTCTCGACATCTGGATATGTCTGAGAGTCCTACATCACTGAGGTCTCAGCCACTGGGATTTTCACAAAGCAGCTGCAAAATTTTGTCTGGCTGCCCTCCAGCTACTGAGACTCCGAGGACTGTGTCTGGCAGGACAGAAGATGCACTGTGTCTTCACAAAAACGTGCTGCAACTGTGAAAAATCACTCACAAGGTGGCAACGTAAGAGAAACAGGGGGAGACATTCATCAGCATAAGGAATGAGCTTCGGAGTTTGTACAAAAACCCAAAGTAGTCCGATTATAGCAGGAAAAGAATCATTTCAGCTGCTATAATGAACTCAGTAACAGCTCTCAGGTTATAATCATAGAGGATGGGTGAACAGCTTTTGATATCAGCCATTACTCTCCAGATGAAGAGTTTCTCATTTCACGTGTTTCTGTTTTAAGGGACACATGCCAATAAATTGTATCAAACGTTTTCATAATCCATCTTGTTTTTAAGTACACCTGAAAGGCCAGTAAAGCTAAAATTAAAAACAAATATAGAAACAGCCACTCTTACTTTAAATTTTACCTGCCAAATCTGTGTCTAAAGCTAATGTGTCCACCAACATCTGTTTGATGTTTGGCATTAAAAATCCCTCTGCAATTTTAATTACTAAGTTTTGAAAAATCACTGACAGGGAACCAGACACTGCAACCATGAATGCAGGTAGTGGGCAACAACATTAAGTAATAACTTCAAGCTTAATCCTAGGGGAACTTATTATATGAAAAAGAACAAAACCCCTGAATCTTTAATTGCCGATACGTACTAGTGAGGCAATACAATTTAAAAACGGTTTAAAAATAGACTGAAAAATATCTTTACTACTGTGAGGAATTCAAAACATTTTTTCCAAAGATACACAACCTAATTTATAACTTATAATCAAAAAAAAAAATTGGCTGAACAAGAACACTAGTAAAATATATAAAAGACAAACTACCTTGTCAGCCATGCTCTAAAACTAAACCATGAAGGTGGCTCCTAGCTTCATCAAAGGCGGACGGTTAGAAAACTGCTGCCCACATGGCATGGTTTGCCCTAGCACAGACAGTGCTCTCAGCTGTGGCACAAGTCCCCACGCAATTGTCAAAGGCTGAACTTCCAGGAGAGACGAACACCGTGGGACAGCAAAGGCCCCACACGTTTTCGGTGCCAACTCGTGACAAAGTATTTTTTTTTTTAAATGCTGACAACTATATTTGCAATTAGGATCAGCAGTTAAATATAAAATGAAGTTGGTGCTGCCCAGTCATATTTGCTTTAAAAATCATTAATAGTGACCCACAGTAAGAGTGGGTTTGCATACTTAGCTCTATTTAATTTCATGTTTCCATACCTGTTCTTTTCTTCTATCACTGTTACTAATTACATCCTTGAGCATATTCTTGCCAGGATAATGTTTTCGTCTTATTGCTCATCTCCTTTTGGTCAGGGACGGTTGCAGGAAGTTCCTAACGCTTGGCTTGTTCTATTGTGGCCTTTCCTGGGGGCATGTCTCCATTGTCAACATATTCCCGCTGTCTCTGAGCCCGAGCAGACTTCCTCGCAGGCTGTGGGAGGAAAAGGCAAAGCAGGATAGTGAAGAGAAGCAGTACCATTGGCAATAGAAGTAGCAGAAGAAAACTTCTTGACAAGATGATCTTTTATTTGCAGGAAAATGCTCCTACAAAACAAGCAAACCAATTTCTGCTTAAATGAGCCTTGGCAAATGCGTAACATGAGATACATTTTAGAGACACAGACCGTGTGAACGGTAAGCATTTAAGTCATCAGGGCTTATTGATTTCTTGCTAGAACCTCAGTTCTGCAGGTGTAATGGAACTACAGTAACCTACGTTTCCTCAAAAACACAACGCTAGAAAAATAGATCCTTTTGTGAAGGGTCTGCACTTGGCCAACCCCTGTAACAGCTGGCATGGCTGAAATACTTGATGTTTATTGTTTGGTCGATTTTTGCCAATAAGATGACATGCAATGCAAGCATTTTCTAAGCATTTCTAATGCGTGCTATTTCCAAGACACCCCTTGTTTCAATGAAAATACAAAACAGACTAAAACAAAGCAGAAAAACAGTTTCCTATGCTATTTGAAAATTACTCTGATCTTTGCTATTTACCAGCTAGGACAGATGTTCCAATTGTTTGGGGGGGCGGGGGGTGGAATTTTTGTGTCTGCATGTTTTATTTTGCGTGGGGGTTTAGGTTTTGAGAGTTTTGTTTGTTTGTTTTTAAAGAAGTTTTGAAGTTTTGCCTTAAAATCTCATCTGCTTGGTTCCCAGTGCCAGAAAGGTACAGCACAAGATAGAATTATCTTTATTAATCACATGGCACTATTACAGTTTAATCACATGGTAGGATGCAGACAAGAGACGCCATAACAATCCTCGGAGTCAGTTTATCAAAGTACCGTTTCATCTAACATACATTAAACATCAGCTACTGAACATAAGTTCATGCTAATTTCAACTTAATTGGAATCACAATGCAAGTGCCAGCTCCTCTACCTTGCTACAGGCCTTCTAGCCGCAAAATGAAAGCTGCAGATAAGTATGTTTGATTAAACAAATACACCACAGGAGAACAAATACAAACGGGTCCTGCTCTGCGCAGAGCCCTACGCGCGTAACTCCCTGCTGAAGATAACAAGGGCTGTAATTACCTAGCAGCTAGCGAAATTCGGCTCAACGGACGGTCCCTCCAAGTTTTTGTGCATAACTGGATAGACAGTTTCCAGGTAGCTGGAGTCAGGATTAAGGCAGACTAAAATATCTTCATCTGACATGGCCACAGTGTGGTTTTCTTTGTTTTTTTTTCTCTGATTTAGTGTGGAGCAGGTGCAGCGCATCAAGGTCAATTCACACAACCGGAATTCAAAGGAAAATATTCCAAAATACTCTGTCGGTAAACAAAAATTCACACCGATTCATAACTTATTTCAGTAAACATTAGCTTAAAAATAAAAATATACTTAACATCTCAATCTGATTTAAGATTTACTTTTAATTACAAAATTAATGAATTAAATGTATGTCTGCAATTTCTCCAGGTTTTAATAATATATTTTTTTGACTCCGTATGAACTCTCTCACCTGGAAAAGCTGAGAATATTGCACATAACGTGAGAATAACAGGTTAAAAGTAGCTGAAAAATCTGAGTCAGATATTAGCGTAGTACCAACTATAGTATCACAGAGTAACGTCAAATTCAATTTACCCTGTATGGAAATAAACCTAAAGGAAGAGACACAAACCGCATCCCTGAGCAATATGATCTGGATATACCGTACCAGAGTCAGCAATAAAATCAGACCTGGATTGATTAATTATAAATACTAATAATATTAATAATAATAAAGAGCAGGAGCTGACTTACCAGGATTCACCTTAGAAAAATTCATAGCAACCTAAACCAGATCATTCTTGTTTCCTTCACCTGTATTGATGTGTGAACACTGTGAACTGTCCCACAGACACGGTGAACTGCAACAGCATCAGAGCTGAGCTCCTGCCGCCCACCCCAACTAACTAAAGCCGCCTGAAAGAGAAAACTCGAAACAACCCCCAGGAATTTCCAGGCACACTCTCTAAAGCTTCTGTGATCAGGCCTTTGGCCTATTGGTGGTGGCGATTTGCTGTTTTAATGCCTTAGAGTTATTGCAAACCATTGCACTGGCGACCTGGCACAAGAACTTATCTACGACCAACTCCAAACCAGTCAAAATCACAGGGAGTTACACTGGGTGCTCTCTGAGAGAGCAGGAACGTAGAGATAAAATGAAACACATTTTATGGTGCATTAATAACTATGATCCGGTAGTTAATCCCTTACAACAGTCACATGTGCTAGCCACTGCTTTCCAGTGTGCTTGCCAAAGTGTTAATAATAGGCTATTTCACTATTGCTTCTGGTTTAAACCATTGCTGGGAGGCAGGAGGAAGCTGCTAATTTTTTTTTTTCTTTTATGAATTATAAAATCTGGAAATTATTAGAGTGCAAATTAACAAGTTTCTACTGCATTTAGTTTATGTACATTTAAATCCTACTTTATTGGCTCTTAATTAAATACATATAAGGAATCTCAGTTTGAAACACTACCACACTCTCCTAATCCCTTCGTTATTTTCGCTTCACAGTCCTTTTCTGATTTCCCATTTCAAATTGTTTCCTCTGCAAGCATTTTAAAACTAGTCTTTACTATTCCTACTCAAAACTAGTAATGCGCGTTTCTTATTGCAAGCACTCTAAGATATTAATTTCTCCTAATAGAGCTCCTTCTTTGCAAGTAATGTTTTTAAGTACATGAGACCTAAGGTGGAAGGCATACAGAGCTCGTTATATACCATTAAAGAAACTTGCATCAGAAGCAGAAAAGAGCTCACATGGGAAGGGAGTTGGCTTTTTTTTTCAAGAAGGAAATTAGTTTCTTAGCTATAAAAATTATTTTCAAACCAGTCATAAACTATGGATATAATTTAGTTCAAATTCAACAGATACCTTTGGCTGAAGAAAAAGGCTCAGAAATGTCATAATCATTATTTCTGAAACTCCTGTATTCTTTCAGGATAGAATGACAAATAGATGTTGGTCTTTCTTGTATAATAGAAGGCCTTCCCACACTCTGCCCTGATTGCCCAGACACTCCAAAGGCATCTCTAAGCAGGCCTATACTCTGTGCCAGGATGCCCATCCTGCCATTTCTGCTCTTACTGATGATTTACTTGCCACTGCAATACTTAACTTAGTCACTGGGTGAGAGCCAGAGCAAGGTGATGGACACCCATCATCATCTTACTCCAGCTGTAACTGTCCCGTCAGATCTGCTAGTGAGACTGCTCATGTACATAACCTCCCAGACAACTTAAACGAGATGTTTTTGCCAATCTGTTCCCTTTGTCGGGAATGGATCGAGGAGGGGCTGCACGAGGAGCTCCGCCAGCCGCTCTGAAAGGGGTATAATGTCCAGGCAGAGGAAAGGGGCAAGCAGCTGGAAGAAATAACCTTTCCAACCAGCAGAGCTGCAACTGCAGGAGGATGTTCGAGGATGCTCGCCTACAGCTTAGGTACCACTGCACAGACCAGCAGCCAGGAGAGCGCACTTGGAGATACGCGCTCTATTTGCAGACCTTGTCCTAATGAACGCCTACTTCATTTTCTGGAACAGCAACGGCTAAGTTTGGCAAATCTGTACATCACAATCTTGCATTTCATGGAATTGTATTTTAAGCTGGAAAAGATGAGTTATTTCATGAATTAAAACATTCTTCTATTCTTAAATTATCTATAAACAGACTGGTTTTTATAAACTCATGGATTATTCATGCATAAAAATCCTGTACTCAAATATATTGCTGCCTGCAGTCTGTTTGTTTACTACATGCAGCTCTTACAGCTTCAACTATTTATGTCATATACAATTGTAAATCACATGATATTGTTTCTGAGCCAGGGCTGGATGAATGAAAACGTTATATAGGAGAAGAAAAATGAAAGACTTTACAATGAAGATGAAGCATTTTCAAAACCCACCTTTCAGAGAAACTATACACTTAAAGTCTCATATATGTAAATATAACTCAAGAGAAATACTAAGGTAGGATAAGAAATCCTTAATCATTCAGACAGCATAATATTTAAGTTTTTGCAGTACTCATTTAGGTCCAACTATTTTGCTTCTTTCTAGCAAGGAACACATATGTTGAAGCAAGCATAGTAAAACCTTGGTCCCTACAGCTCAAAGTTAAACCCTTTACAAACAACAAAAATAAAATAGAGACAGAAATGGGAAAACTGCAATCTGTTCTCCGTTTGCAGAAGCTTCTGTTCAATTCATTTACTGAACAGTGAATCTTCTGCACTACAGCATTAATGAGAACAGATACAAAAAGCTTTCAAACTTAAACAAAGAAATGGCTGCTACTTTAGGGTATTTTCAAGCATTTTCCAGAGATTAACGCATGAGGCAGATGCTAGAATACCAGCACACAATACTTTAATTTAGTTCAGCATCTCTGCAGGCAGTGCCTTCTCTATTACAGTTAGTTCCCAGAACACAAGAGAATGATATTGCAGGGCACTTTTAGATTAAAATCCCCAAATAAGCTGTTAGACTTTACACACACCAATCTTTTGTAAGTACAATAAGGCAAATTTAATTGGTTTTACTTTCATTTTATAACAAATGTTATTATCTATTATATAAGAAAGCTATTTAAAAAAAGACCCATGAAAAGGATTAGAAAGCAATTCCATAAGCGATAAAGTAGGGGCAGAGAGTTATTATAGAGGAATGTCAGCAAGTGCATAGCTAAGGTTGTTTACTCAATGCCAAATAATCACCTTTGGAAGCTGAAATAATATAAACTTAAACAGTTTCAAATTATGGCAAGAAACTGAAGAGTTACCGAAGAAGCAGAGGAAACTGGAAAAAAAAAAAAACCACACAACCATAAACCAAATAAACCCCGCCATAACAAATATTAACATGCTGATGACAAACGTTGTATCTAAGCTAGTGAGGATGAATAATGCCTGGCCAATAACTTGGCTGGCCTGATCTGCAAAGCTCAGAATGGAAACCAGCTTCATGGAAACTGAGGTACTTGAACATAGTGCCAGTTTGAACCCATCACACCTGAAAAAACATTTACAAGCTGCTCTTCTGTCGGTTTTCTGCGAACACCAGCTTCAGACTTTGTGAATTTCTAGAGTTAGAAAGGATGTTTGACAATGTGGATGAGCGGACGTGGAGAACATTCAATCTTATTTACAGCTGTGTGATTATTCAAGACTATTTTACAGGTCTTTGTCCTGTTGTACTGCCAATGCCCAATGCAGTCTGTATTTGTAACAAGTACCCACACACCTACATATAAAAAAACCTCCGTTCAAAGCCTCCACTTCAGCTAAGGAAGCAGGTCCGTCGCCTCCGAGTGACCCGTTCTTTTCCCCAGAGGGGCAAACAATACACAGGCAGATATGTGCATGCAGCCTGCTGGGCTGCATTTTTGTTAGAAATGTTTTAACCTTTTGATGGGCTTTGCTGTCAGTTACAACTTCTGAGAACATTTTCAAGTGTGAAGATACTAATTTAAGAAAGAAAAAAACCTAAACCAAACCAAACCAAAAATCGGTGTTAAAAAAAAAAGCCACATCAAAAAAGAATATACATTTCTCCATCTTTCTACCAGAAGGTTTTTCA
>NW_010542444.1:163230-208972 GCF_000687285.1 Phaethon lepturus | reverse complement strand
GCAGGACTGCTGGTCAGGTCCAGAAAGTGCACGCAGATGACAAGACCTGAAAATCTGAGTTTCTACTTCAGTAAGGAAGTTTCCTTAAAATTCTGTTTCACCTAGTTATAGACTTCAGCTCCAATGTGGAACAAATTAACATAGCTCTAACTTATTGGACAGTTGACCTTCCAGTGACCTACCCAAGCAATATAGTTTCAAGAGTGAAATTTTCTGTGCTCAGAAATCCATAAAAAATAAGTTAAATTCAGAATGCTTCATTTACCTGTATCCATTCTGTACCTAAAATTCGGACTTTTTTTTTTTTTTTTTTTTTTAAACCTGTGAGCTGACATAACTCTTGCTCTCTGACTTCTGTGTCTCTGGCATGTTCCTCTCCCCAACCAAATGGGTTGCCTCCTCCTCCTCCGTATTGCAGAGCTTACAAAGATGTCTGTGCACACTCTTCCTCCCGCTTCGGCAGTTCTGCTGGCTCTCATTTCCACAGCAGGAAACTCACCTCGCTAATAAATCAAAGAGCTCTGGAAGAGGTGACTCATCACCTTCCTGTAAGTGGTTAAAATAAAAATGGACTATGGTCATTTCTGTGGTAGCCACTGCTCTTTTCTTTAAGCTCTACTCCCCCCACCCACACACTGTAGATTTTATCAACCCCCTGAGTTATTTTCAGCTTTTAGTACAACATATTAATCTTTTCTGCTTGCCTTTGTCATGTCATTTGATCCTGCTTTCCCCCTACATGCTGCATTCACTGGTCTTCTGTCATTAACAGTCTCTTCCCTTAATGACTGTCTGACCAGCACACAATGAGATGTCACCTGGAATGTCCCTTTTTATTCAGGTGGCCAGATTTTGATGTTTCATGCAACAAAACCCAAACATCTCCAATACATAATGAGTTTTCCTCCAGCCTTATGGCAGGAATGGATATGCTTCCAGATGTGAGCCTGTTGCCTCCAAAGCACATTTTGGTGATGTGAAAGGTAGGAATCCATAGCAGGCTGCCAGTCCTGTACCATTACATGCATGTGCACACGCATGTTGCGATCACGTAGCTGTCGTGCAGCTACAGGAACAGAACTGCTTTTTGGTCACGTTATAGATGTAGGGTTGTAGCATCTAGCCCTTGAGAACTTACAGAAAAGGTGGTACAACTGTAGGCAAAGAGGTCAGGCACCACTCTTTTACAGAAAGAGCAAAACAGTTCTGCAAATAAAGCTACGTTTATGAAAAAATCATTTCCAGATTTAAATTAAGAAGCAACTTTTTTTTTTTAATACAGCAAGCAAGCAGGTTTAACAAACCATCTTGAGCCTGTACTGACCATGCAGACTCCTGAGCTCCGTCACTGACTATTTAATGGCTCCAAATTCTCTCAGAGTAAAGCTCTGCTACTACAATACCATGTGCTAGTGCAGATACACCGCACCAATTCCCCCGGACGTTAGCAGAGCCGCGTCCCAGCACAGAGCCCGGCTGCGGTGGATTTCCGCGCAGTGCCGCCCGCGGCTGCCCGGAGCTGCCCGCAGGAACATTGACGTGCTTGCTCGTGCTCATGCTCAGGCGAGCAACGGCGTTAGTCCGTTTCCAGAGTCTAGGCCCTATGCTAAACCATAACCAAGCAAAACTCCAGCATGCAAAAAGGGAAGCGCAACGGCACAGCAAAGATTTTCTGCTTGTTTGCTTTTACTGACACGAGATCAGTATTTTGAAGTTAAAACTTTGTTTTTCAGTAAATGAAAGCCGAGCCAGGCAGAAGAGATGTTCTTAACAATAGAAGTTATGGGCCAAATCCTTAATTCTTCTTGGCTCCGGCTTCCAGGAAAGTGAAACACGTTCAGCCAGCCAAGGCTTCAGCCCCACCTTACTCAACTTAGCCGGACATTGCTACCCTTAGCTGTCTCTGTTTCCAAACAGAAAGCATGACGGCACTGCACAGGGTGGTCTCAAGAGGTACGGTGGTTTCCAGGGGCCAGAGGACAACGTGCAGCTTAAGCAGGCCCCGAACTGTAGTAGCTGCCGTAGCCCCGACCTGCAGCCCCAAAGCCAAGGACACAGAAAAGCAACACGAAAGTGTACCTGCGCCCTTCCTCACGCAGTGCCACCCGGGTTCCAGCCGGGACCCGTCTGGTCACCCCACCCTGACACCACCGCTCCACCCGGCTTCTCTTTGCTTTGGGGATTTCACCAGCCCTCTAACATTTCTTTCATTTGGGGTTTTAAAGCAATACCTTAGCATTCCTTTCCATCTTTCCAGGTTTTATATTATTTATCTTTTCCATTTGATTAACCAGCTGAAGAAATCAATAGCAGTGCATTTTATCATGGTTTCAGAGGAGCCCTCTTTTTTTGTGCTGCTATTTTAGGAACTAGAGCAGTTTGTGAATCTATACAAGTAGTTTGGCAACCCGCTCTTTCTCCCTTTGCCCTCCCTTTTGTTTTGGACACAACACAGGAATCTTTCTGTGGCTCTGCATGGTGAAAATTGATATAAAACAGCTTTGGTCAATTTTATATACTTTTTTCTGTTAAGAAAGTTAATACCACGGAAAAAACTGGTCAGGAGGATCAAATGTTTATGCAGGACGTCATGCTGCTTCGGTGTGCCAACTCTCCAAGAGTCTATAAGGAAGCCAGCCAGACGGGCTCTGAAGCCTGCACCCTGACCCCAGCGACCTCTTCATTTTTCAAAGTTTATCTAGCCCCATCCCAGCAGTACTTGCATTGAAACCGATCCCCCTGCTCCTGGATTTTTGGCAGAAGGGCACTTCCTTCATATGGAAAAGTATTTAATACCAATTTAATGGTCTGTCTAGCCACTGTAAACCCCCAACCCCCTCCCTGTGTCTCCCACTGGCAAGAAACAGTGAAATAATATGCTTGAAATAGCCCTAATTCTTTTCCTCGGTGTGGTAGTTGTTTTTCTAATCAGCAATTTTTTTGAAAAAGCCATAGAAGAGAAACCAGCAGCTACAGAGTTGAATGACACCTTTAATAAATTCCTTTTTTTTATCTCCTCACTTATACATTTGCACAGTCAGGATGGGCACCAGCAGAGCCAAAAAAGTCTCATTTTAAAGTCAGACTTGCTAGCACCAGAAAAACAAATCACGCTTATGCAAATCCACCTTTACGCCAAAAAAGTCTAAGCAACAAGTTTACCTTTGGCTGTGAAAAGGCAGACCTTCTTGGCACAATGCCAACAGAAAGCCTAACAAAGAAACTAATAAAAAGGAAATTAAGACACGCCATAATTTTCCCAAAGCAATCAGTTTCTTCGTTGCTGTAAGAAAGGTGTGGGTTCAAAGGAAGCTGGGACTGTCCTTTGAGATAAGGAAAGGTCTGAAACTTTGCAGCAGGATGGTTGTGCCACGGGACAAAGCGTAGTCTCAAGCATCCCCTAGTGTCAGGATGGGGAGAATTTCAGCTGTGGAGCAATGGCAGGCCAGAACCAAGTGATAGATGCAACAAGTTAGTTTGGCATGACACAAATCTTTGAAGAGCTCTAACATCCTTTTAGTCAAGCAATTACATTAAAACAACATACTGTTTTGCGCTTTGTGGATGCAGTCACAAAAAGAAAAATTGTTATAATAGTGATTTTATTTGCTTTTTATCTTAAAAAAAAAATCCATCCCCCAATTCTACAGTCCTTCAAAGGTGAAAAGCCTGCGAACGTCAGCTACTTCCTGCACCTTCAGGAGAAACGTCAGCAAAGTCCATCTGAGAAAACATGAAGGAACGTTACAGTCTGCAGTCCACACATACACCCACTTGGACTTAAAACAATTTTCCAGAAAGAGGGAGGCACATTTAGGTAGGAACACTGAGCAAAACCCCATAGTTTAATGGCAACAAGCTGCACTGTGTTGTGCTGAACTGCCACAGGGCAACATTTTGCATGGAGCTGTGAAGGATTCGATGTCTTGCGCTGCTGCAAAGGGTAATCTCCTTTACCCCTTTGCAGCAACAACATATAGAAAACAATAAGAAGGAAGAATTAAAATATTCATATAGATTCTGTTTATCACATTATTTAAGTTAACAATTTCTTGAGTGAATAAAAAACCTAACTGAAAAGCTGATCTAGAGTGACTGCTGGTTCTTCTCTCTCCAGAAAGGCAAGTACCTTCTCTAATAACTTCAAAAAGCCAGAGAGTCTGGCGCTGCCAGTCTAATAACAGCAAGGGAGGTACTAAGCAGGATCTGAGACAAAGGCTTACAGTTCCCACCACCCCCTATACTACGGCATCTTCCTGCAGTAGCCAAAATCCCGTCAGGTTGACAAGATCAAACCGTTGCGCTCCAAAATATTATGACATGGCCTCAAGTTGCGCCAGGGGAGGTTTAGATTGGATATTAGGAAAAATTTCTTCACTGAGAGGGTGGTCAGGCATTGGAACAGGCTGCCCAGGGAGGTGGTGGAGTCGCCATCTCTGGAAGTGTTCAAGAAACGTGTGGATGTGGCGCTTCAGGACGTGGTCTAGGGGACATGGTGGCGCTGGACTAATGGTTGGACTTGATGATCTTGAAGGTCCTTTCCAACTTAGTGTTTCTGTGATTCTGTGACATTGTGCAAGCTTTGGGAGTGCTCAAGAAGAAGTACTGTGTCAGCCTGTTCCACAGCAGTCCCAGGGCTGACTCCAGCCCGCTGGGCTTCAGCCTAAGGCCCAATCTTAGATGAAAGCCCTGTGATCAAAATAAATGTTATTCTCTTCATATGGCTGCCAGAGAGGAGAACATTTTCAAAAGTGGAGAAATGAGAGCATGAAGAAACACAAAGTTCAGATAGAGCTTTCCTGGACTTTCTGATGTCTCCAACAGACAGGTTCATGCACAGCCCTGCGGAAGGCCAGTCTTCACCGTTAAGATCCACTGATCTACCTCATGGTTTTGAGCTCTCAAACATTGCCAATATGTCAGTCACTATAGCTTTCAGGAAGGAATTCAGACTTTATTTCTTTGGCAACAAACGATATGCTCATCCCTAATTCCCTTTCTACATACCACATGGAGGCACAGCCCTGGAATTATGTCAGTCTCAACACACCATATGTGCTGTTAAACATGGCACAGCTCACACACTCTGTAACCACAAGGAGTCTAAAGAGATGAGTGAGGGGCTTTTTCTGAAAAATGGCTCCAAATGATCAAAGAAAATCAAAGTTTCTTTGGAAAAAAACAGGTTATGACACATCATGATGCAACTTATCAAAGACTATGAAAACACCAAATCAACTCTAGCTGTGCAACTGTGTTTTTTTTAATTTCTCTAAATACATTGCATTGGGTAACTAATGAAACAGGAGGAAGGGGGTGAAACATTATGCATGAGGGTGGTTTGGGAGTTTATAGAAAAAGTGGGCAATTAGTTATATGTTTGTTCAATACTTCTGCAATGTGGTTATGGTACTATGTAACCATAACTACTACGCTTGCTTCTTTGAGCTCCTACAAACTTACAAACAGTTCAGCTGGACAGTTTTCCCCATTCCCATCCTTTCACTGTTACGCGCTCTTTTCTTACCACCAAAGATCAAAGAGATGTGTTTGTGGTTTGCTGTTCCATCCACATGCCTACTCCCTCCTCTCTTCCTTCCTTCCTCTGCCCTCACTGCAGCACATCACCCAGCAGCCTCAGGCATGAATCACTCGCACGCGTGCACACACACAACAGCCACCACGGGTCAGATGAACTCATGGAGCCGGCATCCTGCTCCGGACGTTACCTTGTGTCTCAGCAGCTCCCTGGCTCTCGCTTTTGGTGCACTGAATTCACTACTAGCTTAGGCAATTGGTGCCTGGGTGTTTGTCTAATTTTAAGGTCTGATTTTGATTGAGTCAAATCAAGTACCTTTGAGTACTTGATAAAACAGATAACAAATAAGTCTAGTAGGTAAATGATAATTTAGGGAAAAGCTTCCAGATTCCTGTTTTCCTGGACTCTACTACCACCTCATTTCCACATTGCCTCAGCAAGGCTGAAGCTACTTGTTTGGTCAGGACAGGACAACAGGTTTGTTTCCAAACCAGTGGATTCTGGTGCAGCTGGGGAATAAGAGAACAGATTTCATTTTTCAGGGGCATCGAATAAAAAAAAAAAGCTTCTCAGAGTGGAATTATCCTCCCTTTAGGCTAATTCAGGGAAAGTTTTACCAAACACTTTAAAAAAAATGAGTTATTGCTTTTTTTCCTGGCACGTTACCGAGAACCTGGCTCAAGACCAGCTACGGCAGATCATGACAGATCTCCCCTATTGCTTGTTTTCTTTTTATCCCATCACACCAAACAGGCTTGCACACCATTAGAAGTTCCCACACAAAACAGACTTGCACACTTAGAGATTTCCTCACAAGTATTTGTTTTCCATGCACTAATATATAGAGATCTTCCATACTGTTTTGCGTATGAGGCTATCCAGCCAAAAAATAACCTACGATCTAAGCAAAACCTGCACTGATATTTGTCTGCCTTTTCACAGGTTGAATGATTTTTTGAAAGGCATGATTAAAAATTAGTTGTGAACCATTCTGTAAATGATCCTTGCGCCGCGGTATTGAATATTTAAATTCCCAGCTATTCTGGCGGGACTCTCAGTTACCGGTGTGTTATCAGCTTCCCCAGAGGATAAGCAGAACCTTCATGTCCATTGTGAATAATCACAACTGCATATTTCAAATAAGTCTGTTATATAATGCTGTTAAATTCATTGTCAAAGTAAACAAAAAGCCCTGTCAAGACCCTCCCCTTGCATTTATTTTGAGGAAGGAAATAAAGGAACAGAGTTAAACAAATTTAACAGTTAAAAATATAGAGTTTTAAATCTCAGGATTATTTTTCAGCTTTGTATTAAAAATACCAGAAAACTACAGTACATTTGAAGACAAGGACAAATAACTCAAAGTATCATGAATAAATCAGCAACTGAGTGTGTATAAACATCGCTTCTCCGTCCGTGTGGAAAATACATGACTATCTTGACATGAAGAGGCACGTTGAGAATGCACTGTCACTTCCATAGGAAGTCTCCCAATTCCTGCTTCAGGATTTTTCATTCTACAGCACATGTGGATGGCATTGTCCCGCTCTTCAGCTTACTTGAAATTGTTTACAGTGTTTTATTACTTCACTGTTAATAAAGGACACGGCACAAGAGCACTGCCAAACAGTATTTCTGGTGGAGCAGAATAGGTCTTAATTACAAACACATGAGCTAAAGAAAAAAACAAAGAAAAATACCGTCAAGGGACAAGTTTATTTTCCCAGAGGAACATCTGTTTCTAACACATCTCATGAAAATACATACATTAAACCCTAAGTCCAAAACAGAACCTGTCTTCAAACAGCGCTCAATAAAAGTCTACGATCCCTGGAAAACCTCTTTAAAATCCCCAGCAACCCATAGGCTTGAAGAGAACCATTTCCTCTGTATAGAGTGCAGCGCTTCAGAACTGCAGCCATTTGGCAGTGGGTTTGCAAAGCCACAAAAGGATGGGAATTAGCCATGTCAGCATCTCCCCCGGCTGCAGAACGTAGCTCAATCCTTCACCCTGCCAAAAATCAGCTGTAAAAGCCAGTGTGACAGCCTAGAGGAAGGCAATCCTCGCCAGCTGTTTCCAGCTGAAGCCAACCACGTCGGTAGCACAGCAAGCACCAACACGCCTCAGCTAAGAAGCTACCTGAGAAGTGGCAGAGATGAAGTCCGATTCCAGGATCAATAAAATGCCGCCAGGATGCTGACAGTATCCAGTTCACGTCGGCCAGCTGATCCAATAGGGATTGTTGCAGTGTGCTGGCCACACACGGCAGCGCGTTATTAAAGACTTCAATACCAGGAATGAGAAATTCTCAATCTTTCACCTTTGGAGAGTGAAGCAGCAGCCTAACTATTCTTACACAGCCCAAATGGATTTCAAACCTTGATTAATAACCAGATTTTATTAATAGGTAGGCAAAAAGGGTTTGGTTGATTTTTCCCTTCTCTTCAGTGTGTCTCAGCTACTACCTTTCCACACATGCTATGAGACATGTGCAGCCTGAGAAATACTGACTGAGGCACAACAATTCACCAATAATTCACACCATGTTCAGTTAAACTTGGGGGGGCTGAGACGAAACAACCTGTCTTGTCCTTCCAGTGCTTTTGCTGATAGTAACTTTAAGGATGTCAGATCTGTTGTTACTTGTTCATCTTAACTTCTTCCTTTACACATACTGAAACAACAAAAGGGTTCTGCAACATATGTGTAGAAATGATGAAGGCTTACAGCTGTCATCTAAATATTTTTGTTGAAGCTATAATTAACTGTTTCTAAGAGCTTGGCTTTACTACAAAGATAGTAAGTCAGAATAAGAGTATTAAGTTTCCTCTGTTATCAATCAGCAATTCCTGCTCTAATGCTGCAGTGTGTACCTCTGAGGCATCCTCTCTTCTTACTGCTGTTTTGCTCAAGGGAAGAAGCGATGGCTTTTTCTTATGTTATACACCATTACACAACACAGCTTAAGCTACATGCTTATGCTATGCTAAATGTACCATTCTGCTAATCTACACAGATAACTAAATTTAATTACATTAATAATTGTTGTGGTTTAGTACGGTGCCAAAGTTTACTGCTCAGCTTGTTAGATCTACAATTTAATTAGTAGCAGTGAATACAATCTTAAATGAGCGATATTATCTAAACAATTTTTTAAGGAGGCTTTCTGTTGTTGTTTCTGCACCACCTCAAACTGAGCTACTTTTGCTGCACTAGTGAGAACTGAAGTTGTAGCCCAGACACTTGTGGCATGAGAAGTAAACCTCTTTGGATCCAGACATCAGTCTTGAGGGCCAGCTACAACAATATAGTAATTTCAGTAAGTGTCAACATTCAATATTCCTGGAGGTTTAGTTTTAGCTGATTTGTGCTAAATCCATATTAGTCCTTATACCTCAGACAGGTTCAGCCCAGACCTTGTATTTGCCAACACTCACTCTCACCTTGAGCTTTTTGTTTCTGATATAGAACAGACAAAAGCCTCTGTCAGGTTCTTTCCTCCCTAATATAAGCAAACCCAAATCTCCTTAACTCCTCTGAATTCAAACCAAATCCTCTATCTCAGACATGAAGATGATAATGTATGCTTGTCATCCTCTTGCAATCAATACAACCTTAAGCTTAAGCAAGCCCTGATTTTAGCCAACTGGTAATCACTATTCATTCCTCTACATTTATTTTAGCTCTGTTAGCCGTATTCCATAAATGTCACCCTTATCACCAGGAGAAAGGGAAAAAAACCACCCAACCAACCAACAAAACCCAATCCAAAACCAACCAAACAAAAACCACCAAGCCCACAAAATTCCTTAATCTCATCAGTCCCCAGGTTTTTGTTGTTGTTTGTGGGGTTTTTTTGGTTGGTTGGTTTTTGGAGCGGGGAAGAGGTATACTCCTATTGTTGCGTACAACGAATGTCTTACCTTCCAGGTTTAGAAGATACCTGTTCAGAATGTTTACCAATCATCCTTATGGTACTACATCAAGCTTATGAACGTTTTCAGTTTTGCAGAAATAGTCTATAGAATCAATAAAGCAATCCACTATGAAACTTAATTAACTCCCTCTCATAACTGCACTTATAACATCCATGTATCATAAAAATGAGACTAAAAAAACCAACCTCAAGTATTCACACCAAAATACAACGGAATGTTGAATTACAGTAAAGCACAGAAATAGTATTCTGGGTATAGAAAAATAAATAGATTATAAACTGTTTGCTACGCTTAATAAGGAAATGTATTGCAAAACAAATAAATGTTACAAAACCAAGTATGAAGCTCTCCACTACTGTGTGTAGGTGACATATGCCTGAACCAGACCGTTAATGTCTCTCCTGCAAGTGTGCTTGATTCCTGCAGCGATAACTCAGTTTCTTTCTCAAAGTGAGACTTAATAGGAAATAAAAGGAAGCAAAAAAAATGTCCTTTGCCAGCAGAACAGTTGTGATTTCTCACTCTGCCAACATCACATTAGCTAGTATTACTCCAAGTGGCTTCTCAGTTCTTCGTTGGCATTACTACATGTCTGACAATAGAAAAATAATAGAAAACAAAGCCTGAAGCCCATACATGGCAAGAAGTCATCTTCCTCAAGCCAAAAGGAGGCACGCTCACCAAATTAACATCTTTCTCTGCCTCAGCTGCAGTGGTATGTCATTTCTGGGGGCATTTTAAAGAATATATACAACTTGCACAATGGTTGTTGGAGAGCACAGCTCCTGCACTTTTTGCATTATATCCCACTACAACTCACACAACAAAGCTGTCTGGATTGCTAAATAAAATAATGACAAGGATATTGAACATCTGGAAGACTACAGGCCTGGCAGAGGGTTGACATATTTTACATTTCAAGATAATGACCTACAGTTTTATGTGCTATCTTATGGCCACTACCTAATTGCTAAAGACAGAAATACACCGTCAACCCAACACGCTTCATCAGTTGTGATTACAGGAGGATTTCTCAAGAAAAATTTCTTAAGAACAACATGATGATTTATTGAGTAATTACAGTAGAAAGTAGTCTCCCTATTTTCACGTTTGAATTCAACAGTGTGTTATTTCTTAGTAGTGAACATTTAATACTAATGATGAACAGCTGGGGTTCCACAGAAATCCCATTTTCCGAAACATATTTCAACTAGCTTTGAAATCACAACCTTTTAATACATCTCAAAAGTTGGACAGCCAAATGCCACTAGATGTTTCTGAAAAATCTTGTTTCAGGTTTCATGATCACACTGATAAGTAATCACATCTAATTGATACCTCACACTGTGTAAACAAAATGTTCATTAGTAAAATGTAAGTCTCAAACCAAAACAGATCAGAAGTATTGAAGAATTACATGAATTGAAACAACACACCAGACTATACGCTTCTTGTACTGATTCTGAAAAAATTGGCAACTCTGAGTAAAAATAAAAGGCTGAAATTTGATGTGTCTGAATAATTTATATGTTAGAATCTGGGGATTTGAGTTGCAACTTGCATAAAAACCTGAAGGAATGCAAAATCACTCAGGTACCAACTGCGAGTTTCAAACAAGTCTCTGAAAAATAACATTACTAGAGTGAATCGCTGCCTCAAGCGTACCATTGAAGACAGGGCAAAAGGTAACCCATGAATCAGTAAATCTCACTTTAATGCCAATTCCATGCACTTTGTCCAACTCCTATGTTGTTTTTGAAAAGGGAGGTGAGCTTATATGTAATCGCAGTCACTGTACAGTATCTCACAGGCTTATCCCAAGACATGTGCTCCGAGTATATCAGACTCATTACATAATAAACATACAACCGTGGGTACTAAGCCTGTCCTTCACCATAACAACTCAGCTCATCCAAAATGCATTAAAGGGAACTAAAAATTCCAGCCCAGATCTACACCCAGATTTAATCCTGCTTTTTTTCTAGTGCGCTTAAAAACTTTGTGGTGAACATTCTTGGAATCCAGATGCACAAACACATATAGGAAATCCAAATTTTGCATGTTTGCACAGTCTTCAGTCCATTTACCAACATACAAATTATACAAGGTTTTCTCACAGCTCTGCACCACAGCGTGCAACACCAACTCCTGAAATGTTTAGGAAAATACTCAGTACAAAATTCAGGTTAAGCAGCTAAAACTCTCATTTAATTAAAGGAATGTCTTCTCTCGCAAAAACTACAGTCTGTCTGTATTGTTTGGACAGATTTTCCATAAACCCATAGTGTTACATCAGAATAGCTTTCACTGTTTTAAGTGGCTATTTACCTCATGGGATTAAATAAATCCACCACCACACTATTTAATTAACAAGATTTCATTATTTGTGCCTTGTCTAAATTGAAAATAAAGCCAGTGTAATGATTATCAGCTACTGCTCACTCCTCTCGGCTGATTTTGTGGACCCTATTTTTATACTCGTTCCTACATCACACCGTGACCCCGCAGCGCCCAGTTACAGGTTGGCAGCGCGCAACTGCCAGTATTCCCACCATTGGTACAGTGACAAAATTGGTATTCCAGGGTTTCTCAATAACGGCGGAAGAAAGAAACGATTTTGAGTGTATACTGCTTAATTAGAACTGTCTCTCCCAAGGGAAAGTACAATCCCTGACATTTCACCTGAAGGCAAATTCCAGGATCCTGTACAGAAAAGCTCCTCAGGGGAAATGAGGCACGTCCTGTTTACTTTTCAGCTCACTTAGCTCATTAACAGCTACACACAGACACCTCACCGAGTTTGGGGTGTTTTGTGCATTTCTGCGATACAGATTATTAGCCATATTAATTACCATAACTTGGGGGAGTTTTGGGGTGTTTGGGTTTTGTTTTGAGTGTTTTTTGGTTGGTTTGTTGGGGGTTTTTTTGCAAGTTAACGCCTATGCTTTTTAAACAAGTTTTTGTCTCAGAAGAATATTTGATTGTTATTCAATAAAAGGTTTAAACCACAGATGAAATTAGGAACTCAGGAGTCAAGTGGATGTTATGACACAGTCCTCTTTCCAATATCCCTCTAGATACCACTGACAATAAATGCCTTGCTTGTAGCAAGAATGCCAGCTTGCTTTGTTTTTAAACAATGATCACACTTTTTTTTTTTTTTTTTAGTGTTTCCTGAAGAGACATCTAAGAAACTGGGGTGTTTTAACATCACATTTAGTGCAACAAATCTTGGTTACATTCCATTTCAAAGTCAATGGCTAGCCCAAGATCTAACACAAAAAACCCCCACTATGAGAAAGATGGCTTGTTGTGTCTTTTCTCCAAAACCAGTAGCCCCCTTAAACATGTCCTTCTTATCTGAATTTAGGCAGAAAAGCCCAAACAAAAACCCTTTTCAAAAGAAAAATATAGCAAACACAATTTAATTAGTACTACCGATCTAACACTCAGTATTTTGAGTGCCAGCAATTAGAGGTTATGCGCTCCTGGACCATACCTCAAGCCTCTCTCTCTCCTCTTCATGTAGCCTTAGTGCTCGAATGAAACACAAACAATTACAAAACCGAACAGAGTCACCGTTTTCTTTCATCCAACAGGAATGAACTATGCAACTGGAATCCCTGCCCTGCTTCATCAGCCCAGATGACACACGCTCTTACATTAAAACCAGGCAGCGCATTAGAGCCCGGGGGAACGCGCTGCCTGCAGCAAGGTCACCGAGACAGCTGACAGCAACACGCAGCGCAGTGCTGTGAATAACCGGTTTTGTAAACTGGTGAATAAATCCATTTGCTAATCTGTGACCATGTAAATTTGTCTCAAAGCTGAATGAAGAGATGCTTTGCTTTCCCTTCCCAGTGAGTTCTATTCTGCTGAGGCGCATAGCATACTCACTAGAGTCTCGCCAACAGCTGTTTTCTCTTTTAAGCTTGCCCTGTCACTTTGGGATCTGAATTTTTGCTGATAAAGTGTAATAGAAGCTGCTTCCTGCTACACCACAGCCAAACAGATGTTGTAAGAGTCACGATAGCCCTAAAGCTGGTCTCCATAGCAAAACCTGTTTCAAGCTAACTTTTCTTCTGTCATGAAAACATACATTATATTTGTTTTCCTGCTGGTTGATTGAAGTAGGCATCAAGCAAACATTTTAACTGAGATTTTTGGGTGAACGGGGTCCCAGAAAGCAGCAGTGTGAGAACGAAAATACAAACTGCGTATCAAAGGAAACGGGAGAGGAAGGTGCTCAAGCAGTCCCTGAATTCACCTTAGTGCTCCCAGGCACAGGCATCACTGCCTACGGCAGTCCTGGCAGATGTTTGTCAAGCCTGTTCTTACAAAGCTGAAGTGATTCCATAGCAGCCCTGAGCAATCTATTCCGGTGACTAATTATCCTTACAATTGCAAAGTTTCCCCTTGTATCTAACTTCTAATCTCCTTTGCTTTAATTTAAGCTCATCAGTTCTTGTCTTGTCCCCAGCGGACATGAAAAACCAGATTATTTTCTTCCTCCAAACAGCAGCCTTTTGCCTACATCTTCTCAGCCTTCTTCACTTAACCTCTAGACTAAACAAACCAAATTCTTTCAGTTGGCTTTCATAGCTCCTGTTTTCTTTTATCATCTTTGTTGCTCACCTCTGGTCTCTCTCCATCTGACATGTATCTATTTTGCTGTGTAGCATCCAGGGTTGGATATGCAGTCTAGCTGACACATGAACCACCACATAGAATTACCAAGTAGAGTAAAAAGCTTTCCTCTGGCATTTAACATGTGATAGTTCTGAAACTTAATGTAAAAACACATGTTTTTACAGATGATGCTTATTGGGCTTTTTCCCCCCACGGTTTCCATTTGACAGAAGTAGTTCAGGATTTGAAGCTGGCTGAACGGGTTAGATTAGATGTGCAGCTGAGTTGGAGCCTCAGTGAATATTCCTGCTCTCACTGCAGATCCAAGTCACTTGTGGAGCACACCATATACACCACAAGTTTTAGGATCCTAAAAATCTCCAAGCGGTGCTCAAGAATAGTGAAATCTGTTCTCTACACTCACGCTTTTATTTATATATATTTCAATTCTCTTTAACACGTTTTGCACTCTTCGGTTCCAGCACTGGAAATGGCCTTCGTGCACTCTTGCCATCTGCAAAAATAACCATCATTTCTGTGTTCCAGAGGCCTAGTCCTCAAAGGAGCTCAGCGATTACACCTTCTTACTATGCAACTGCATGTTTACGCTCAGTACAGGCATAATACCTCTTACCTACAGCTTTATATAGGCAGACAACTCACCAATGTGTGAGAAGGTAAGTTACTAGCATGTATTATTTTTTCTAGCTCACCCACATTGAGATGATTCTTAAATAATTCCCCAAGATGTTGCCTGGTAT
Organism: Phaethon lepturus; assembly: GCF_000687285.1. Taxonomy (NCBI): domain Eukaryota; kingdom Metazoa; phylum Chordata; class Aves; order Phaethontiformes; family Phaethontidae; genus Phaethon; species Phaethon lepturus. The sequence goes on along the minus strand of NW_010542444.1, from coordinate 194,104 downwards.
CTTAACAGCTGGTGAGCTGATACTAGCAAGCTTTTCTTACCAATGTTTTCCCTTATCTGCTCCCCTGCATTCGCAGTACTCCTGAGTTTCCTGCTCCTATGTCTAATCACTTTTTATCTTCCCCCAGAGTATCCCAGCATAGTCAAAGACATTAGACTCTTAAGGATTGACATTTCCATATCTTTGTCCTACTCTCCTAAATTTCTGCCTAAAATGAAAGCTTTGAAGAGACTATTGCATACCAGATTGCACATCCTTGCACCCTTCATGTCCCCTGCTTCTCCTTTCCCACTGTTACAGTAAGATTGTTTGAATCAAATGTTATTTAGACACATAGGCACAGTAGATCTTTTGGGATTAATTTTAAGAAACCATGCAAGTTCTACATGGAAAACAAAAGAAAGGACCCCACAGCAAGAGCTTTCTTTACAGAAAAGAAATAGCTGCCAGACCTATGGCAGCCATCCAAGCACTTAAGAGTGACTAGATCTCCTTACCCAAGCAGAGGAACAGCAAACATCACCATGAGGGCAACCTCCCATTTGGGATCCACTGTACCAGTCAGCCAGAGGCAGATGCCTGCCTGACTTACTAAAATAAAGTATTGAGCAGTATGGTAACAATTCACACAGCCACAGAGCCTTTCTTTTACTTTAGAGAGAAAAAAAACTCTCAAAATTAAGTCTAAATGCTGGAATAAGCAGACATCTGCATCTGAACATCATGGGACAAACTTGATTTCTTAATGCTATCTTAATAACTTCAGAAAGAAACCCCTCAGTTTAGCTTGTAGTGACACACAAGACCAAAGGATACTGACAGATACATGGCACATTTGGTGTTTTTGTCATTTGCATCAGCACAGATACCCCGTGAGAAAAAGCCCTGTATAGAATATACCAAATGCATCCTGCCAAGTCATGAACCAGGAAGGAAAGAATTGCATAATTCTGTCCTGAGACAGAAGTTGAAAGTAGACTAGTCAATGAGAAGAAATTCCTAAATTATAATTCAGTACCTGAAATGACATCTTAATGTCTGATTAGAGAGATCAGAAAGGAGAAAAAAAAAAATGCAGCTTCTCCTAGACCTGGGAAAGCCAGCCAAGGCAGACGTCTTCAGAAGATCCTCAAGAATCATTTCTGTTTTCTTATTTATGCTTCATTTATTTCCCTATTTCTCTTTTCAAGTTCAACATCCTTGTACTACAGTCTTACAGGTGAAGCCCTTAACCCGTATGTGCTGTGGGACTTAAAGCAAGGCTGCAATTCCTTCACTGGCATATTTTCCACATACTTTCGCAAACCATGGCACGAATAAGCTTCTTGCAATCATTTACTGTTAAGAGAATTCATTTCCCTTTATAACCCAGAAAACAAAATAAGAATTATTCATCTGCTTTCACATGCCAGAAAAATGTTTCAGTAAGTTATCCATCTACATGAATCAGAGGTGTAGATTCTTTAAAGACTTACTATAAAAATCTGCATCATATCACACTACAGCTAAGTATAAGGCCTATAAGACATTGTTACCCCTTTTGAAAAAAAAAAAAATCTTTCTATGACAAAAAGTCAGTTACCTAGTACCATGTTCCCACTAATACTTCTATTGAAACAGCCTCTCTTACCGAAAATAAACAATTATATAAATCTGAGGACAAAGCATACAAGTCATTAACCTGATCCACTGACGTAAAAGAAAATATGAACAAAAATTACAAGATTTGTATTTCGTAAAAGACATTTCTACAAAATACCATACACCTCTATAGAGCAAGGCTGCAGTCACAGAATCATTATTATTAAGGTGGGAAAAGACTTTTAAGATCAACAAGTCCAACCACTAACCCAACACCACCATGCCCACTAAAATCCACCCCCTGTGAAGTCATCAAGAAGTTTCCATTGATTTTGGCTGGTGCAGAAGTTCTTTTAAAGAAAAAAGCTAAAAATTATAAAGGCAGGCTCCCAATCAGCTGCTGAAAAGAAATAAAATGGGAGAGCAGACCAGAGGCAAAGTTGAGAAAGTAGCTGTGTATTAGAAGACAGTTCAAAATTCAGAAGGGAAAACACAAACACAGGAGGGACGCTGGGTTCTGCAGGTGACCCTGACAGCAAGCCCCAAGCACACTCAACTGTGGTAAAAAAAAATAATTAAAAAAAAATCAATTAAGATGTACACATATCCATTATTTTGTCTTAAAACACATACGAGTGTAGAATTAGTGTAACTAGTGTAGAAAGCAATTGACTTTTTGTAACCGTGACAACTCAGAGAAGCTGAATTTTAACCTCAGAGCTCGCCCACAAAGCGCACCGGCTTCCAGCCTGAGGTCGCAGAGGCTGGGGACGGAGATCAGTGCTGACTCAAGAAGATTAGAGCAGCTGGGCAGCAAGGTGCCATTTTGATGGAAAAGGATAGACAGCCTGTGACCATACGAGAGAAACCAAGTGCCTATCTTTCCTACTTTTCAACAACAGGAGTCATAAAACGCCCAGAGGCTGTATGGCAGGAGGTAACCAGAGCAGCCTGGTGAGCGTCCAGCTGGGGGGAGTGTTCCCCCAGCTGTGTGACAATATGTCTTTATAAATGACAGCCTTTCATGAAGTAATTATAGCTAAAGTCTTCTAGTCCTGCTGGAACAGGCTACTACCGTAGTCGTTCCCAAGTAAGATAAAGAGCACTAGCTCTACTTATCACTGACATTAAAACCCTGGTCTAATTAGAGCAGACTGACTACCCCAGATTAACACAATTGGATCAAACTGATCCTGTGGAAAGCAAGGCCTTTTAGAGGTAACATGCAGTTCACTTCCAGGGAAAAGCATGGAGTTAGACATAGCAGACTGAAACTGCAAATTTTTTTCCATAACAAGAGTTCTGATCTGAGCACAACGCAATTTTGATGTACACAGGAAGAAAGAGAGGGGTTTCTCAGGATATTTACTACTTCAATTTGTGTACATTATTTCTTTCCAGGTCCTTAGTTATTTTAAATAACTGTATGTTTCAAGAAAGTTTCAAGAGAGGCCACTTAAAAATAAATAAATAACTTTCTTCTCTAAAATGGATCATGTTTCACTTGTTTTTATATACACTGAAACTGTTTAAAAATTCATAGAGTCTTTAAGGTTGGAAAAGACCTTTGGGATCATCAAGTCCAACTGTCAACCCAACACCACCATGCCCACTAAACCATGTCCTAAAGTGCCGCATCTACACATTTTTTTAACACCTCCAGTGATGGTGCCCCCACCACCTCTCTGGGCAGCCTGTTCCAATGTTTGACCACTCTTTCAGTAAAGAAAAATTGTACACACAGAGTGAAAAACAAGAATATCAAGTCACTTTGGTTAGACTTTGCAAGGGTAGATTTGCAGAGAGATACAAAAACTTAAACCAGGAATTAAAGGATTGCGACTTGGCTACAATAGATCCTACACACAGGTTAGTAAAGGAATTTAGCTGGTACAGTAATCAATACCGGCTGCAGGCTTCTCCATTTCTAAGATATCCTATTCTTGTTTAAAGAGCTTCTACAAAGCGGAGCTTAATACTTTTGCCAGTGAACATGTTACCATAGGTGCCAATAAGAAGAATTTCTGTCAGATTTTCTGTCTCGCAAGAAGGTAAAGCACACCAGCGTGCCAGAGAGAGCATATGTATGAAAGGAGACTCTCAGCCATCTCATCAATTATCCAGGCAGTATGCAATGATAGGTTAACGTTCAGCAAAAAAACACTAGGTAGAACCTGATTCTTTTCCACGTTCTCTGCAGTGCCACTGACTTAGCAGACATCACAGGCAAAATTTTAGATATTTCACATGAAGCAAGAATATCGTAGTGTTTTCATGTTGCACATGGAGCCCCTTTCTTCACGGTCTCTCAAAAAGAAATTGGGATTGAAGATTTCTTTCATGAGGCTACAAGGATCTGCCTTCCAACACTGACCAGGTGGCCTTGAGAGGATTTAAGATCATCCTGACCTACTTCCCAATTTTCATTTTTAATTAACAATCCACATTTATTCCTGACATCACACAGTTCATTTGAAAGTCATTGGGATTACCATCAGACATTAACTTGGGCAAGCAGCAGTAGAGAGGCTGATTAACAATTGTTTCAAGTTTTTAAATACTGAGGAAAATGCGAACTGTTAAATTCCGAGTTCTCCACACACACGGAGACCTGTCAACGCTAGCAGAGCTTTACACAGTGGATAAGAGGAACAAGTGGTGTCCCAGGCACAGCCAACTCCAAGTTTGCGTCCCAAGAAATGACAAGTTTCTGAAAATACTTATTCTGCTCAGTCCTGCTGTGCTTTTTTTATCTTCTTGATCGCTTTAAATTTGACTTAGAATTTTAGCAATTCCGAGTTCTCCACACACATGGAGACCTGTCAACGCTAGCAGAGCTTTACACAGTGGATAAGAGGAACAAGTGGTGTCCCAGGCACAGCCAACTCCAAGTTTGCGTCCCAAGAAATGACAAGTTTCTGAAAATACTTATTCTGCTCAGTCCTGCTGTGCTTTTTTTTATCTCCTTGCTCGCTTTAAATTTGACTTAAAATTTTAGCTCAGGTTAAACAATAAAACAAAGAACATTGTTATTCCTAAGTAATGTGGACAATTTCAGACATTATAAATGTGATAGTCTAATACAGGCAGCCAGGCATTACACAAACAGGCAGGTGCCGAACAAGTTTTCTACCACAAGAGCTTTGCCAGTACATATCTGGCCTGCAGTACCCTTGCTATTTCTGTCCTGGATATCTCTGGAAGAATGACTGCCAAGTGAAGAGTACTGTACCAATTTGTGGGGTGGTTTTGTGACGTGCATAAATGAGTTCTTGGATAGGCTTAAATTCGTACTGACTTGGGATTTAAGTGCAAATTTAAATTCTGGTACGTCTAAAGGGAAAAGGTTTACGCATTGCTACGCAAGTGTGCCAGCTGGCCTCCGCTGTGACTTTGTTCCTTTGCTTTTAAAACTAAAACATGAAGCTTAAAACAATTGTTTTAATACTTAGCATTATAGAAGTTCATATTCATACCAGGACCCTGGAGAGAAAAGCTTTTGAGCAACTGCAGGAATCACTAAAAGTCAGTATACATAGGACACATCAGTTGCATTACTTTTATATCTCACCTCTAATGACAATGCACTGGGAACTATCAGGCTTGGCTAAGGACTGATAAAGAACAACTGATATCAGAAAAAAAAGTCAAACACTAGATATTAGGTTGAGTATACGAGTATTCTTTGATAAAACAAAAGAGTGAACAAGACAGTAGTGGTCTCTTCTAGCTTTAAAACACTAAAGTGATTTTAAGGTGGAAACTTCAGTTCCACATGCCAAACACCTGATGCTTATAACCATACAGTTTCAGGGTCTTGTTACAGATAACTAGTCAAGACTCTAAGTGCTAGGTAACACGTATCCGGCACTGACTAAACCAGATACTTATCTCCTAAAGCTACTCTTATAAATATTTTCCTTCTTCAACAGTCTGTCATCTACTGCTTAAAACTGCTCATTCTACTTTGGCACTACTGGACCTCAGTTGCTATATTTATTCTAATGTGTCTCTGTGACCACCAGAACCGGATGGAAAACTCCTTCAATGCCCGTATGAACACACATCACACTACACAGCATGTTACTATAACGCCCCAGGTGATGATCCTGCAAAAATTCAGAAATATTAACCCTAGTTTCCCCATAAAGCTGATTTAACAGCTACCTGCAAAGCAAATAAGCGAACACATAGCAGGATAAAACAGAAGCCAACTGAACTCTCACTCAATATTTTTCAAGATGAGTAAAGCACACAAGATTCATTATCCTGTCCAACTATTGTATAAGATATTAAAAGGCTTTAAAATCAGAGGCACTTGTTTTAAGGTACATTTAAATATTTATTGTGTATGGTGTGAACTCTCAACTTGGTGCTTGCTTGCAGCTCCTGTAACAGCTACAGTACTCATACTCTTAGTACATCTGCCAGAGCCCAGGTTCTCCACTCCTACTGAAAGGAAGAGAAGTTGGAGAAAAACCACTCCACTTGGACCACAGAGTCAGTCACTCAGCCTATTGCTTCCGTAAGCTTCTGTTAACTGTGAGAAACAAGAAGCAATTAACTATTACCCACTATCAGAGTTTTTTATCTATTATTTTGTAATTGTAGTCTCATTTTCTCTCTCAATAAACAAGGAACAGGTTAAATTTCTTCCCCAATTTCCTCCTAGGTGTAATGCACTCTCTTAGTACCAAATTAGCATAACAGACTATCTTGTTATGGGGCATGTTAACAGAAATGTCTATATGCTTGCTTAGTAATGAAAACCTGCCCTTACTGTTGTCCTAATAATCAGAAATACCATCTTTTCCTAGCCACCTGCCAAATTTCTTCTTTCCTTAAAAAAAAGCCCTGTACTATACTTGTATATTATACTTCTAGACCAATGCCAAACCAAGTTCATGTCACAAAGACCTTATAATTTAACTGCATTGTGCGAGAGACAGCACAGTAACAAAGACAGAGCAGCAGAACAGGTTTGAACATGCTAATGTAACAAACAGTTGTCTAAGAAAGGTTTGGAAAAGGGTTAGGAAACATACACCCTTGCTCGAGCAAGAGCCTCTGTTGCCTTCAGCTGCAGTGGCTCTTTCCAATTCGTTCCACTGGGCAAAGAAACACTAAAAGCACCGCATTATTAAAATACAGATGTGTGGAGAGAGCTTAATTCCTTCTAAACATGTCAACATAGCCTTAGCTATGCCATCTTTCTCACAGCCGTCAAGAAGTCTGTCTGCACAGCATCCATGCAGAAATAGCTTCTGCCCTACATACGGAGGGGAAGCATTACAATTTTACTGAGCTGAAGATAATCTGCATTTCTCCAGAAACTTGATAAATGTAACTGATCACTTGAAAATGTGAAAAACACAAGTTTAGCAAAGATTTATTTTCCATGCCAATCTACTGGTAACGGCTCCAAGCAAAAGTCCTCCTCACTCAGGCATAAATACCTAACAGTTTTCAAAGAAAAAACCCTGTAACCAGAGTTGCTCAGACTGACACAGAGTGGCTAGTGAGAGATAATGGGAATACTGGTGAGCAAGGAGGTAAGGTACTTCTGCGCTTTCCCAGCATGTCCAGGAGACAGTTATTTTGTCTCTGCAGGGTTTTAGCATGCCACACAAGCTGCAAAGGAAGAAGGCTATGATTTTAAGTATGTTTTCCGCTTAAGCACAGAACATTATAGTTATTTGCAAGGCCATTTAATTTGCAAGATATTGCAACACCCTCTTCAGGCATTGGAATGCTAAATACAACCCCTTTAATTTTGGAAAATGTTGTTGATACTTCAGTACCACAGCACACTTCATAGGTAACTGGCTTATACATGCAAACAGAGGTGGATTGTTCAGATCATAAACACATCAGTGCTACCATACCTATTCCTGAAACGTAGTTGTGAGGACAGAAGAACAAAGACTCAGACTGTTTCAGGTCACTCGTGCTGTGTCAGGATCAGCTAGGGTAACAGCATACAGCTGTTATGGGAACCCTGCTCAAGCTACCACGTGGCTCACCTGTAGCCACAGTACAACAGTAGCCTGTTGTAGGAGTGTTACAAACACATGCAATTTGATGTTCCCTTACTCCACAGTACAGTCGAGGGTGGTATCAGGCATATGTAACCACTCTGACAACCCCAGACCTGGGCTCTACTACAGTTACCATCTTTTCTTGAAGCGATTCATGCACAAAAAGCAGGTTTGTAATAACTTATATAGCCTTTTTCATACCACAAATGTTTCTCCTTCTCAGCATGACCCCATGCGTCAGGTATTCTCCAGCAGGTGACACAACAGCCAGCTGCCTCCAGAGTGAAGCCACATGTTCAGCAACTGGTAGCACTCCCGTTGGACTGTCCCCAGCAGCAGCTGAGCAGATCTACAGGTCCTCGCTGCTGAACTGTGGCAACGTGCCTCACAGAACAGTAGAAACCACTGGAGGACAATCAGCGTTCAGACAGTTAACGCTGGTTCGCTGCCAGCTGGATGAATTGTCAGCCTGGGCATCTCTCATTTCTTCTGCCCAGCACCTCTAAACAGGAAGCAAAAAAAAGTAAGTTTCTGAGCAAGAGTTAAGGACTGTCCTGAATTAAAAATCCTGGCTGGTGTTTGAGAGCAGAAACTTAAGTTAACAGCTGAATGCATGAAGTGTAATGACATTCAGAGAAACGCAATTCTTCATGAAATATACCATAAGTAAGAAGAAATCAATTTAATTTGGTACTTTTCTATTTCACAAATAGTTGGTGAGTCAAAAGAGCCAACAAATCAAGCCAGAGAATGAGCTAAAGCCCAGAGACACCCAGAGTTACTAAAAATGACTAGTAGGAAAAAACCTAAATCCTTTAAAAGGCCAGAGCTGTTTTTAACATCCTTTTTAAAACCTACATCTGCCTCCAGTGCTCAGGTATCAAATGCTTCTTTTCCATTTTCTTTTTTCTGAACTGCCACAGACTTTTCTTTCCTACCATCCACAAGAGTAACAAGAACACCCAGGTGTGACACACACACTCTCCCCCTAAGCACAGAGCCTGTACTTCAAAACAAACCAAAAATCTGATTTATTGTCTACAGAACACAACAGCATTTCAGAAGTCAAATATCCTCATGCTAAAATATGTATATCCTTGACAAACTAATTATTTTTCTGTGGCACTGTGACCCAGACGAAGTCTGAACCTGCTCCGAAGTCCTGATCAGGGGCCTGACAGCAGGAAGAGTGATGGATGGCAAAGGCAGCCACTTGCTCTGGCTGAGCAGGCTCCACTGTACCACCCATCCATCATGCTGACGGCTAAAGAAATTCCGTAGAAATTTATCTACAGGGCACTAAGCAGGCAGAAGGCAGAGCATATATCCCACCAGCTGAAAGGGTAGATAACCAGAGAGGAACATTAGGCCATTTAGTTTCCAGAAGTAAATTGGCAAATCCCATTTGGCTCCACTGGCTAGGCAAGTGAGAATATGCCAGGAAGAAATGCCATGGAATTACAACTGTGAAAATGATAATGATGTAATAAAAATAAAAAAATATAGTTGCTGGAAAGAGATTTTTCCCCTCCCTGCCTCTATTTATACAAAAGAGCACAAGGAAAGAATAAGATGAAAAAAAAATAAGAGGAGCCTTGGCACCATGTGTGCTGTAAAGAGGAAAAAGAAGAAAGGTCATAACGTAATTGAGTCCTTGAATACCGACAGCTGGAGCTTTAAATCAGGACTTGACTGACACAAAGATTTAACAGTCTCTGTCAGTTTTTCAAGCCATAAATAAAGCGATACTCTGCATTATTTTGCTGAGAGTGATGACAATATTCTCTTCTGCACATACACTCCTTCCCAAGCTGACACAGCGTGTGCTTGTATCACATCTGTCACACTGCGCTCTCCTTAATGCAATTCACCAGAATAAACTCTGCCTCCTCTAATAGTAATGCATCTTAATGCTCGGTATCTAAGGATCAAACGAAGCTGACGCTTCTGTTTCATACATAAGGAGGAAACAGATTTGGCTGTGGCAGGCAAAAGGATAGATTTTAAAATTAAGCTGTAGTCAAGACGGAGTTGGGCAGAAGAAATTTAGACCCCTCAAAGACGTCCTTTTTATTGCTTCTGCCTTTCACTTTTCCTGTTTGAAAGGCAGCAGGACGGCAGCCCAACTGTACCAAAATATGCCTTTCGGTATTTCTCTTGAGAACTTCCTGCATGTGATACAGTGATTTTCTGTAGATTTGAAGATTAGAGAAGAATTGAATACTCATATTAAGTAAACAATTGCCTGTCAGACTTTCAAATGTTTTCCTGCAATAAGGGCGAGAACCCTAATTGCCCAAACTGCTTTGTTTGCTTTGCAAATGAACATCCTGCTTTAATCAATCGACACTCTTCCTTAATTAGTAAATTGGTGATCTGAACAACATCTTTTGCTTTATTTTAATAAACTGTAATTTCTGGTACCACACTCATGCGCTCTGCGTACGTTAAGGGTTGTAAGGGTGTTGTCAGAAATATCTGATCATTTTACCATTATACAGGCATCGACTTTCAAGTTAGCTGCTCTTGAAATAAGCATTATGCTGTTCCTAAACATGTGCTTTCAATTCAGTGAGACATATATTAAAAACAAACAAACGAACAACCCTACGTTGCTCTCACACACACTACATTTCTGCATTGCCTAAGTTGCAAACTTTTAAACATGTTCTTTTGATGATACCAAAACAGAGACCCTGGTAACTCAGCTCATAAAGCCACCACTCACGTTCAAAAGAGCCAAACCTCCACTGGCTCTGGAAGCAGCTTTACCAGGCGCAGAACGAGCAACCACTCCAGCATTACAGTAGCTGTAATGGTGACACGCACATCTAAAACCAAGATGTCGGTTTTACATTTAAGTGCTTAAATAGCTGGTGTGGGCAATTTAAAGAATGCATGATTGCAAAAACCTTTACTTCTTCTGGCGAGCTAATTGCTAAATCCAGAGAGTCACTGGTTACTTTTGAGGAAAATTAATTCATAAAGTTAAAAAAAAATTAACACAATTTAATTCATCCAAAGAACTTCAGGTTCTCCTTAGAAGCACAATTAGCATTTCTACCCCATACTCCTTGAAAGCACCAATCCTACCGTGATCCCACTTCTGTAATTTCCCCTGAAAAAGAAGTAGTAAATCAGAGTGTTATCAAGGCAACCTTATTAAAATTCCCTAAGCCTTTCTGGTCAAACTTCTTTTAATTAAATTATTTGATTTCCATTCTTAAGTTCAGTGTTATTATTCAAAATAATCCTTGCTATTATATTAATAACACCAAAGAAGTCACACCGTGCAAAAAGCATTTGGTTTAGGAGGAGGTTTTGACCATGAAGAAGGGTAATCAAAGAAGTGGAGTGGCATTCGAGAGACAACGTAAAGAATAGATGTCTCTTTAATAGTGCTTAAACTGTCTACTCCAGATCACAATGCTGGTGTTGTTCTTGCTTGGCTGACCATATGGAAATTAAGCTTTTCCCCTGTTCTTCAGTGCTGTTTCTCCTAATGTTGGCTTCTGAGCCGTTTAATTACACTCTGTCATAAAACCGGGTGCTCAGTCTGACAGGAACAAGGATCACCTAAGTGCTATTGTGATCACCGGGGCACTTGTATAGGCAATGGAGGCGAAAACCTTTACACTTCAGAAAGGGAAGAAAATGCATTTCATCAGTCCCAACATAATGCCTCTCCTAAGCCTAAACAATTGCAAATGTACAGGCTCGCGGACACTGCCGTATTCACAGCAAGGCCATTCATGTATCCTTTGCTGAGGCAAGTTAGAGCAAAAGGGTCAGAGGGCTATGAACTTTGATCTATGGTTTCAAATTTGGCAGGCCTTAAAAAACCTCCTGCTTCAGTAAGTTTCTTGATTAACCTAATAAGAATTACACAAGAAGTGCTGTGATCTTAGCACTGCATCGGATTAGCTGCCTGGACGGTGTTCTGTGAAGCCTAAAAATCTCATCAGGAAGCATAATGAGAAATAGACGATGGAAGTGTTGAGAAAAAGGTCTCGAGTTTGTGTTTTAATTATGCAGGCAAGGAACTGAAATTAAAGTTACCCGAGAGCTGCATTTTCTGAAAAAGCAGAGTATTTGGCTGTAGAAACGTATCTTTTTTTAAACTCTGAGGAAAAGATAATTAACAAAAATGAAAGCTCAGAAGTGTTTTCAAGACAACCCTTAAGTACTTCAGAAACGCTTTTTCCTTTTGTCATCTTCTACACAGAATAGAATCTAATACCAATATTGTTATTTATGATAAATTCTAAAAATTAGTTCAACAAAAAATGCCACCATAAACATCGAGAATATCTATAGCTACCTTATTAAAACCATGTCAAAGAAGGAAGAAATCTGAATGGTTACAAAAGCGAAGGCTTAGCAATTAGTTCCTGAATTAGGCCGCTAGTAGATTAAGAATTTTGTCCATTTAATTAACTATCACTGTGTTAGACCATTTTAGAATATATTACAATATAATTCAATTTATTAATCAAATATAACTCATCTTTGAGTTACGAGGATTACTCTTTTGCCAGGGATGTGTTTTGAAAGTCTTGTTTGCTAACATATAAATGGATATCTGAGTAGCCACAGCAAGTCTACTCTTCAGAAATATTAAGAATTTCATGAAAAGAACTGGATGATAAAAAAATTCATGCTCCAGCATATTTAGGCCATCCTTACAAGAGATCTGCAGACTAGAAAATCATTAAGTGATCAAGTTTTAGTGTCCTGGTTTATAGTGGCACACACAGAGGTAAGGAGCCAGGCTTAGAAGCTGACTGAGGCAGGATAGTTCTCTGCTCAGGTATGGATCAAGCACCAGCAAAGGCACCTGGGTCCACGCCTTTAAAAGGAATGGGAGAAAAAAGTCTTCAGCTACATGATTAGTAAAACAAATAGAACAAAACTAAACCCACATGACCACCTCACTCGTCTTTTAAAAAAGTCTTCTGGTCCCTTTTATAAGGTGTTGAGTCCCACTTTAATAGAAAGTGCCATCCAGGATCAGGCCCCCGAGTTTGCATACTCACTAAAGACTGTATTTTAGAAATCCAGCAATAATGGTATCTTTGGGCATAACGCAGCTCCATGGACAGGAGTTGTTCAGAAGGACACAAAGCACTCCTATAAAAGTCGTGATGCACTACAAAGTGACTGTGTAGCAGCACTAGGCAGCTGCATCGATCTTTATGCTAATACTTAGCCACAAGTTTTGATATATCTTTAGCATCTTGCACTGTATGCTCACACATCAACAGCAAAATGTTCCCCAGGAAACATTCCAAAATTGTTTCTTTGAAAAGTAAAGTTCATTTGTGGGTCAATGGGGTAATTATGGCAGAATGAGCCTGCCTAGCTCCAACAACAGTTTCACATTTCAACAGCGCTCCTTCCCGTGATCCCAAGCTACTAATTTCTCCTATTCCATATACTTCCCCTCTTATGAAAATAATAACAATAAAAGAAAGCTAATCAGTACTATCAATTAGGAATCATATCATAGAACAGGATTATACTCTGAAATTGAAAAAGAAAAACATTTTAAGTCTGCATTGTGCTCACTAATATTCATATTTGTATTGCTGTTCTGTCTAAATGCTCCTATATCACTTCTCTGCTGCGAAGGAGGCTGCAAAAATACACAATGAAAAAGTGTGTTTTCGAGACAGCTTATAATTCTCCACCATCACTGAGTTTTCTGGGGAAGAATTTGAAAGAGCCTGATATGGTATCTTGTCTATATATCAAGGAGCCAGGAGAACCAGAGGGAAACTCCTCCAAGAAGCTTTTAAGATACAGTAAAATAAAACCTGGTGCTTTTGCCAAGTCAAAAGCAGCGCGTTGAGTCGAGTTGCTGAACTTGCTAGGAAGCTGTTTACATATACAAGCCACACTAATTGCAAGATAATAAATTTGTTTATCTTCAGTTAAGCAAACCTCATAGAATAAGCTTACATGTTATTTGTGCTATCTTGCACACATTTATTACTGTTACAAGAACATTTGTCCAATCAAGCACCTTAACAGAAAAATTAAAACGTAACGTAAGTAGACTATCCTTTATAGTCAATAGAGAAGAAAGTAAGTGCTAATGATAAAAAACCCCAACGTGTGGCACATTGAAAAGACACAAGATATCTGTGCAGCTTAATGGATGGAACAGCGATGCCAGCTCTCCATTTGCTGTGCATAGGAGCAGAAAGCCATGATGAGCACAAACACAGCTACAGACACAAAGGCAGAGTGGTGGTCCTGCACGACAGTCCTCTTTAGTCACTTGCAACAAGGAACAGAGACAGAGTAGAGCTCTGGAGCACGCTGTAGCAAACACAAAGTACCCTTAAAAATAAAAACAAAAAACAAACAACAACAAAAAAGGAAGAATTCACTGACATGGTAGCAGAAAATCCACATTCAGAGCTTGGAGTCCTGCTTGACTTTTCTCCTGTGTTTTGAGGTCACCCCAGGGACGGAAACTGCCCAACAGAGAGAGCCCAGTAGTCTCAGCATTGATGTTAGCAGTGGGTAGAACAAGCTCATAGCTGCTGTGCCCAAGCACACAGGTCCTTGCAGTGCCTGGTCATGGCTTCTCCCTGGGTGTTAGCAACTTTTCACACCACCAGAGCTGAATTCCTTGACCCCCAAAAGGACGGACCATGTGCACTGGCAGTAAATAGCCCAGGGTTTGAGAAGCTTGTTCATTACCCAGATGTATTTGCCTTCTAGTTTGTTAGATAAATATTTAGTTCATTAGCAAGTCTGGGCAATTCTAAACAATGAACTGCACAAATGATGTTTAAAACCCAGTTTAATGTTATAGCTTAGCTGCCACAAGCAAAGAACAACAGGTTGGAGACATGAACTGCCATGCAAATATAGAACCATGTCTTCAAGAGAAAAAGTTTCAAAGCGTTTTCTGTACACCTAGGAGCATCATACTTACAAGTCTCCTTAAACTTCTACACCAGGGAGAAAGTTACCAATGCAGTAGAGCAGGTCAGCATCAGCCGCAACTTTAGCTGAAACAAGTAGCGTTTTGCCAAATCTCCAGTCTCAGCCTTAAAAATCTTAAAGGCCTTAAAGCTGATGCCTTCGCCTATCGAAAAAGTATAGACACACTGTAAACCAATAGATATAGTTCAGCCAAACCAACAGCACACCAACTTGCTTTCTGCATTAACTGGGAACACTCAAGTGCAGGGAATGGTGACTTTTTTAATGATGTGGGGTTTTTTATAAGCGAGCAGATACAAGCAACTATTTTAAAAACCCAGCATGGTGTCGTGGAAGGTGTATGTTCACTGACTAGGCTATGGCTTGGGCCCTGAGCCATACCTGTATTCGCAAAGGAGTGCCGCACGGAGCTCACCCGGCTAGCCACGGTCAGCCTGCGGTCAGACCTGGAGTTAGCACGGCTGCCACAGCTCACCACTAAGGCTGAGCAGAGTCTCACGAAGAGGCACAAAGTCACCCTAACACAGCTATTCTGCTTCCAGACGTGAATCATGTATATGCTGTACCGTGCAGAAGTGCCGGCAGAGCCCGTGGGGGAGAGTGGTCTTGGTAGCATCCTCCACAAATAATTTGACTTTAAGGTAGCTTCGGTATTTTCAATAAAACTGAAGAAAACAATATAACTTCTTGAGAGCAGTGAAATGAGATTTGCAAAGTTTTCTATCAAGTATGGGATAACCATTAACCATGGGATTAATGTGTTATTGTTGCTTAACAATACGCTCATTGCCCAAAAATAAGTTTGGTATTTAGGCCTGCTTATAAATTTAATTCAAAAGCAAGCAACTGCCTGTCACTCTCAAGGGTGCTGCACTTTGGTTGTCAATGAAAAAAAGATATTCAAAGGATGAAAATACATTTGAATACAGTTTGTCTTGCAAAACACGTACACAGCAAGTAATACAACTTTCATATATATATTTTGAACTTCAAAACCTCCTCTTGAAAAGACGTGTCTACATACTATCACCTAGCTGAAAATATTTGCTTAAACTCTCTATCAAGCAGCACTGAAAATTACTCAGAAAGGTCTATTTAGCTGTAGAATCATCTAAAATGCCTTCAGGAAAAACTACTGTGGAGATCATCTTTAACCAGAAATGCAGACCAGAATCCTTTCCTTCCATGCAGATATGAAAAAAAAAAAAGAATCCATTTAGAAGGAGAGCACCTATATTCACTAGTTTCACTGATATTATGACAGTACTTTCAGATTTATATCTACTGAACTGTTGACTAAACTGCTTTTGCTTCCTCCTTCACTAAATACTTTACCCTAATCTTACAGTGCCTTCACAGAACTGACACCCTGCCAAGCAGTAAAGTACAATGTCTCCTAAATCAAGATTAATCTTCAAATAAGGGAGCATAAGGAACAAATGTGTCTACGCCATCTCAACATTCTTATGAAAACAGTTCAAATACATTTGACACATTAAGTTAAACTGTCTTGGCAGTGGTCTGTATTATGTCCCTAAGGCAGATGCATCAGTCATGAAAACTAGTAAGTTGTGCATATTTACCTAGAAACACTGCAATTTTAAACCTAATGGTCTAATAGGATGGCAGGAGTTGTGGCTGATAAACAGGCAGGCAATTTGACTCGGAAAACAGAACAAAAAACGAGTTCCAGCTTTGCTTGCTTTTTTTTTTTTTGATTAAAGGTAGAGATTTTGCAATGATTAAAGAGTCATCTAACGTGTGAGGACTACATGACGTAATAAGACCCTTTGATTTATTGTATTATCACTAAGCTTCGCAGAAGTGTTACTACATAGAGATGGTTCCCGGTTCTGGCATAAGGAATGCAGCTCCCAAGTAGGAAAACACGCATTTATCAACAACTTAGTCTTTTCCAACAGAGTAATATTTTCAGATAAGCTATTTCTGTCATTTGCACACAATATATATGTCAATTTTCAGCCACATCAATTTTCCACTCTATTCTTGATTATTCTTACTATTTGTGTTATCTTGCTCAACCTGGTGATCCTAGCCATGAGCTAAGAAATGCACGAGTCCAGAACAGAAAGTAGAGGCAACAGATCATGCAGGCAGTCAGGAACCAGATCAGTGCCCATTTTCTGCCAGTAGCTGGGAAAGGACAATACCCATCTGAAATATTAATTTAAATCTTTGAAAACAAAATTATTGCCCATGTGCATCTATTCCATTAATACTTAATATTTTAATATATATAAATAAAAGCATATTTATTAGTATTGTCAAACACTTAAGTATTATTGTGAAATTGTTTAAGAAAAGACAGAGGAAAATATTCAAATATAAGGGCATGCACAAAGCAGCTTCTTCTTCTGTTGGATTTATATCAAGGCATTCGGAGAGGTATACTTAGTGCTGTGCTGGTCAGAGAGGCTTTCCAACAGCTGAATTCAAAAAGAAGTTACAACACAAAAGCTTTAGTTTAATTTTACTCAGTGTTAAGAGGTGAGATAAAACATAATTCACAAATTCAAAAAGATCAAGTAAGGAGGAAGATCAATATGAAAGGAATTAGTGCATAAATTTTCAGATAGATGTGCCAGCATGTTGCTTGGTTTTATAATTATAAAGCAATTATTACTTAGCTCAATAATAAATTATTAGCTGCCATGGCAACTACTGAAATACAAGGCAAGCTATTAAAGGCAACAAAATGGTCTGCAGGAGACAAAAGGAGAAGGCAATTTATTCATCGGGCAGACCGTGCTCTTTTGCCAACTTCTTATGCTATCACATACCGCTTCGGGATTGCTAAAGGAAAAACTGCAAGATGCTTGGACTCATACAGAGCCAATCGCCAGGGTTTAGCAAGGGTTTTTTCCATTAAGGAGATAATTTAGTTACAGAGTCAGATATTTTTCTGGTGTAATCCTAGGGATACCCCACATACCTTTTTACCTAAGCAACTAGTTGAAGCAATGATTAGCAGTTCTCTCCGATGACTTGTGGAGGACAAGAAAGGCCACGAAGAAGCAGAAGAGGATAGAGTTAATGCCTACTGATAAATTGAGGAGCAAGAAAATTATAGGCTAGGCAGCTTAAATACAGCTTCCTGGAAAAATTATAGAACAAACAAGTCATTTGTAACCACCTGGAATATAACAAGGAGATTATGAGCAGCCAACATGGATTTGTCCAAAAGAAATTATATCAAACCCGTCTAATCTCTTTCTGTAACAAAATGAAAAAAGGTCTGATTTAAGGCATTCAATGCTGGCATAATGTCCTCATATGCAAACCAGGGAAGTTTGGTCTATGTCAAACTACATGACAGAAGTAAAATTATGACTGCAGATTAGTCACCCACGTGTTGCTGAACTGGAGAGATGTATCAAACAGGATTGCACAACAGACTCTTTAGATGCCATTGCCCTTAAAAGCTGTCACTGATGACTTGCTGATGGAAGAGGGTATGCTATTAAATGCAAGTAACACAGAGTAGAGAGGGAGCCTGCAACTGCTTTGGAAGACAGGATTAAAATTCAGAATGCTTGTAGGGGAACCCAAGGTGAACATGAATCAACAATGCTATTCTGTAGTAAAAAAAGGCAAATATGATACTTGAAGCTTAAACGGGCTTCAAGATACATGGATACATGAAGCAGAGGTTTAGGTCTATTCCCCTCCCTTTTTTGTCATCTGTTTTGTGCGCCTCCCTTCAAGACAGATAGATCTGGGCCAAGTAGAGAGGAAGCCATTAGAATAATGAAACACTCAAAAACGTGGTCTATGAAGACAGGTTAAAAGATGTGGTTAGACTTAAAGTTTAGAAAAAAAAAGTTCCTAAATTAACGATAGTGAAACATGGAAATGAGTTGCCCAGAGAAGTTCTATCTAGACAACCTTTTCCTGTAGGTCTTTTAGAACAGGTTACAAAACGTTAATTAGGGATGTCATAGGTGTAGCTGGCATCATTTTCCACCAAGGAGGTGGTAAAAGGTAACATCTCCAGGTCTCCTGCAGTCTTATTTTTCTAACAGTTTACAATATTCCTCTCCCCTCCCCCCACTTTCTAATCTCATCTGGATGAATTGTAAGGAATTTGTCTGGGATTTCCAGACATGAGGTAGCCTTTTCCTGGCAAAAACCCTAGACTGACTACAGACATGCTATACCCTCACAGGGCACATATGCAATATATCGAATGCTTCTGCCAAGGACTGTTCTATATCCAGCGATCAACAGCACATGTGTAATAATCCATCACTTTTGGGAAGAATCAGACTCTATGGAAAAGGCACTAGAACAAAAGTGCAATATTCAGGAAAACTGGCACAGAATTACTGGAGTCCCAGACATCCTTCTACTCCTTCAACACAACAGGAGAAATATTCTTCAGTCACAACTCTAGGCCATCGCTTTATCAAACACAAGCACTCACTCTCTCAGCTACATGTTTCCCTTATAGTTTTGCTAGTAGCACTTGGCTGGCTGCATCTATGATTCCTTTACCTCTCTGAAACAAAAAATTCCAACAATCTATGCCCCAACTCCTCTGTTTACTAGTCTCCAAAATAACTCCGTCCATCACACAGCTGAACTCTAACACTTAATTATTAGCATTCGTAACAGAGCACACAGGGGTAGTATTTTTTTTCCAATTCACTTTAAACCAGGGAGAGCAGTTACATTTAGAAATACGTCTACCAACATAACGGCCTTTTCTCTAATGCTTACATAATTCACAAAAGTAATGATCTGCACCAGAAAAAGTTATATAGGAATCTATCCTAAATAAAACAAAATTACTGAATGTTATTGGAGCTGACTGCCACAGGACAGGGACTGTGCAAATAGTTATAAGAATAAAGAAAGAATTCAAGGATGGTAAAGTCACTGAAAATTCATCCTGAGCCATCCTACAATTGTTTGGTTCAGAACAGATAATCAAATCAGCGTATTTGTTCAAATGACAGCCCTACGCTAGCAATGAATCCATTAGGTGACACTCGGACAGCAGTTATATCATTGCTCTTGCCCTGCTAAGCAAAAGCATAGGAAAAGTCTGTGACTAATTCCAGTAAATGTGGTATCTTAAAATTAATGTAAGCACCCCCACTAGTAATATAATACAAAAGAATTGATAATGGGAGCTCCTCAAAGAAGTTTCCCATTATACTAATCCCAAATATACCAGCAGAAATCAGCAGGCAGTTCTGCATTCCATCCTACAGGAATTGACAATGTATGGTTGCGCATAGCACCCCTGAATTCACCAGGGTTCCATAAATTCTCAGAAAAGGATAGGATCCAAGTTAATATTGTCTTATATGCCTAGATCTGAATGTTTTTGGTGTTTTTTGAAAAATATGCTTCCTGTCAAGATATCTTGTCCAGTGTGAACAATTCCTCCTAGAATTAAAAAGCAACACTTCTATATGTTTGCTGAAGTCCTTCATCAACTGCTTATACTCAAACCCATGTTTGTTTACTTAAGGTATTCTTTTCCTCCTTTTATGCCAGACAGCTGAGTTTGAAAACTGAATGTTTTTGGTGTTTTTTGAAAAATATGCTTCCTGTCAAGATATCTTGTCCAGTGTGAACAATTCCTCCTAGAATTAAAAAGCAACACTTCTATATGTTTGCTGAAGTCCTTCATCAACTGCTTATACTCAAACCCATGTTTGTTTACTTAAGGTATTCTTTTCCTCCTTTTATGCCAGACAGCTGAGTTTGAAAACAAAAAAAAAAAACACCTCACACACCGAAACCCGAAGACAGATCAGCAGGAATTCTCTTTTCATGACATTCTGCCTGCAGAACCTCATCACAACTGCTTGCTGCTTCTCACAACTGAGACAGGCAGTATTGCTCTCCACAAATAACTCAAATGCCTACCCGCAACATGCAATGCAAGCTAATGCTTCAAAACAACAGAAATATTTTGAAATAAGGAATCCCCCAGCCCTACAGCCTCTCTCCTATTCTCTGCCTCACGCCTTTTTCCCCAGAGCAAGTATCAGAGGATATATAAGGTACAAACACAAGGAAATATGCTAAAAGCCACCAAAAGTGCTGGTACATTTCTATTAGCACGTCAAACTGCTTTGGTTCAACATGGCTAGTTTCAACACGCGACTGTTGCGCCATCCAACAGCAAGCATGAGCCCAAGAGGAGCTCATAGGTGGGCTGGCAATGGCTAGTAGCCCCAACCCCAACCACAAAGGGAAATTCATCACAGTTGGTGCAAACACACTGTGTGGTATAAGACATCTTTCAACAAGGAAAAAAGCATAAGAGAAAAGATGACCAAGCAGAGGGGAGATCCTTGTCTTTCAGAAGTTCCTTTTTTTCCTGGTTATTAAATTAAATCTGACCATCTTCTAAATTCATTTTACCATCTTTTATTGAATTTTTATATAACATTTTCCATGGCCATATTACTTCAATTTTTTCGTTATTGCTGCCCTATTTTCAACCTCAGTCTTCCCAGAACATGGCTCACAGATGTAATGCATAAATCACAAGGCTACTCTGGCTAATCTTGTAACAAAAATGTCATTTATAATACTTTGCATAGAAAACAACAACATTTTCCACAAATATTTTAGCACTGAAGTTTTAACAATCAAAGATGTGGAAAAAGCATGTATCTTATGCTGCTACTAGTTTGCTATGTGACTTTGGAAACACCACAGTTTCCCCCAGATTCCAGCCTCTCCAGAGATGAAAAATATTTATTCACCTCAAGGGGAGCACTGTGCAGCTTGATTCATTAACATATTTCTAACGAAGGTATATAACAAAGATATCCTAGGATGTAGATATATGATAAATGGAATAATTTAAAGATTCAGTGTTGATTTGCTAGGTTAGCAGATGACCAGCCCTCATAAATCAAACAAAATCCAAGCAGGAGATAAGACGACAGCCCAAAGAGTTAGTCTTACTGTTTCTGAACTCTTTATTTCACATTCAATTCAAAAGACTATTACTCTAACACAACCCAATGGTACAAGGTTCCAAGTTCAAGTCAGAAAAAGATGCCAGATGTCCACAAACTTGCTGACACAATAAACAACAAAGAAGGTGCTGAACACTTTACCAGATCCGGATGTTAATCGTCGTCTTTCAGCCCTTACAGACATCATTTGACAACTACATTCCTTTTATCTGAAAGCATGAGAAGGAGGCAAGAGGAAGAACATAGCTCAAGTTGCTACATTAAATAACGCTTTGTGCCTCTAGGAGAGAAGTGATAAAATTGGACAATTTAGAAAACATTCTATCCTGTTATCGTGAGACAGAGTTAATGCGGACAAATAATTAGCAACCTTACATTTGCACTGTCATTCCAGAATTGGTTTATCTCGCAGCAGCAAAAACAGCCTCACTAAATCCTTCATGAGGCACCAGCGCTCTGATTTGCCCTGCTGCCTGTTTTACAAGCGGATCAGCTTTCTGAAGCCACGTTTTTATAAAACTATTTTTTTTGATGAGCATTGGGTAATGTCTGTAACACACTCTTGATATGAAAGCTGCTAAGCATCATGATTCATTGCCCTCCTCGCCCAGCCCCAGTAGGAGCGACAGATCTCCGAGCGGACCCATCAGCTCGGGTTATATTCTGTTTCCTTACGCAGCATAAGAGCCCGTGTACACAGTTCCAGCAGGAAACTCAAAGTGCTGCTGCTTATTAAATATCGTGCCATCAAATCACGTTAGAAGCATTAAAATGTAAATAAATACGTTTGGGTCACTGTTTAGACTTCTCCTTAGCTCTTCCTTAAAGTGGTTTGGGAAATCTTTTTGCAAATACCTCGGTGAAGCAACAAAGGTTCTTTAAAGATATTTGCCTTTGAAGATCCAGCTGCAACAGGATTAAATTTACTTTTGCAGCAGTCTGTGCTTACAAAAAAACATCCTGCCAGTTGAAAGGTGTATGATACTTAGGGTGCATCCCAACAACGTTCAAATCATTGGAGCCAACCAAGACAACTATCCTGTGCATATGCCAAGGAGGGGAAAAAAAAAAAAATTAGTTACAGCAGCTCTGAGGTCCATCCAATGTATGTCCTATATGCAGAAAGGGTTGAAGAAAACATATATTCCCGTTTCAGCTGCACTACCTTCAGAGAGCAGGGGCTTAGGTGCCCTCTCCCCAAGCCACATTAGAGGGTGAGGGGTGTTTATTTTTTTCATATATTTGAATATCTTAGACATACAATCTACACCTTAAATTTAGCTTTATTGCAAGTGAACATACGGCTACATCATAATTTTTTTAATTTTTTATTTACAAATATCCAAGCCCCAAGCTGCATGTAGGCAAATAGCCAAGTGAGCGGGAAGCAGAGGAATCATTCCTTTGCGGTTAAAAGGCCCTTGAAGATAATTGCACCCTGTTGCTTCACAAAGAGTACCAATGGCAGAAACATGGATCCCGTGACAAGTACTCGACAGATTTGTGCATATTAAGGTACAGAGAGCCTTAATAAAGTATGTAACGTGGATGACACAAATGCACGCACTTTGTGCTTTTGTTCTTATCTGCAAGTACATAGTTGGGCAGGCCTACCATGGCTACGGACATGCACGTGAGAGCATTTGGTAGCGCGGTTTGCTCAGCACTGTGAAATCTTCATGATTATTAAGCTACAGTAAATGCACTTTAATGCTAAGGGCTATATGAATGTGTTTTCAAATATGCATGTCTCATTATTTTAGCATGGTGCACACTACATTTAATCTCTGTATAAAATTACAAGAAAAACAACTTAACCAAGTATTCTGGGGTCAAAGAAATACACTCTGACCATGTTACAGATATTTCACATACCCTTTAAAACATCTATAATACATTCATTCTCACATTTAAAGAGGGGTTTTAATAACAATTTCATTATGCCTCATTGTACTTCTGAGAGTAATATATCTGGAAAAAGCTTAGAGAATTGCAGGAATGTTATTTTCATTTATTTAGCACATTCCTCAAATAAGATATTGCAGCTCTCCGTGAAGTCATTTAATAATTAGGTAAAGAAAATGGACCGCAATGAAACAGAAAAAGCTCGAAGTATTGAGCCAATGCCCAAAAAGTCAAGGAGAGTCTTTCATCAACCACAACGGGCTTCAGATCAAACTCTAGAAAGAGCTCAGTGCCTCCACAATGTAAGCTCAAAGTTCACATGGAGTGACACAAAATCACAGATCCCTGTATATTAACATTGCTTTATTTCATCTTTACCTGAATGTCATGGAGAAGAAAACAGCTGCTTGTTTTCTATTGTAGAAGATGTCAAGCTAATAAATAAATGGAGTACCAGCATGTCAAAATAAAATGGAAACTTCTTTGTAGTGTGTTCTCAGGTGTGTGTGTTTGGACAGGGAGAAATAGGTGTTGAGAACTAGGTTGAAGCAAAATCTTTGGATCCAAGGCCTGGAATATAATTTTATCAGCACCCAAAAAAGCTTTTGACATTTGGCAATGCTTTTTTTACTACCAGTAGGACACTTGGCATTTGAAATTCAGCTCTGGTAGGTAATCACAATTCAGAATTTGCTTTCCATTAACATTAGTTCCAATTCAAAAGCACAAATGTTTACAGAGGGAAAACAGGCACAACCACGTCAAGTCCCTTGAAAGACAGGCATGTATGTATTCAAACTGGTTTTACAATCCCACCCCTATCCTTCTTTTCAACCAATCCACTTCACAGTGGCTGTACTGTACCTGTTGCTACAGGTATACCCATTTTATTTTTCTATCACTATTAGAATTCTTGTTAAGAACTAACAATTTTAAATGCTCTTTAATGAACTTTTCATCTTGAACATGTTAAGCCACAGCTGTGGAAGTCAACAAGACTAAATCCAGTACAGTGGAGTTTCAGTCACAGCCAAGAACTTTAAATGGTATGGAAGACAGAAGCTTAGATGTTCAAAGCCAGCTGTAAAAATTCTCATTTGACTTCTCAAGGCAAAGTTAAACAGACCTACTATAAAGAAATGTGCTGCTGCCTCGGATTTCAAGTAGCCTTTTAATTTCCACAGTGTATTCTCTGGTATCATAACGCATTTCCCTTACAAACTGTCTCAGTAATCCTGCATTGAGACATCCTGACTGGATGACAATGGTGCAGATGGACTGCAGGAGCCATACAGACGTGTCTGTTGTAAGCTCCATGTACTGAACTATAAATTTAGGAATCTAGAGCTTTTTGAGATAACTCTGTAAAGCAAACAACGTAATTCTGTAAGGAAAGCTAATCTGGGAACAGATGCACAGAAAGTAGAGATTAACTTCAATTAGTCTAATAAGAACTTTGGAAAAAAATTCTTATAAAAGATAAACATAACAAATCTTGCCTGATGATTGGCTTAAACAGAAGTATTTATTTAGCCATTTAATCCTTGTCACGTAAGAATTGTTTGTGACAGTTCATTTCTAGATGCAAACACGGTTACTCATTCGGATGAAAATAGAAACAGAAATAAAGAAAAATACGCTAGAGTTGCCCCAAGTAACATAATGGTGAGGCCACAAGGGAAAAAACATAATCTATAAAAACCTGTTCCTATTAAAATAAAAAGTTTTTTAGTTTCCCTTAAGTAAATCCTGACCTTTTTACTCAGGACACCACAATTCTTACAGTTTTATAATCCTTAGACCACTACTTTTCAACAAGATTTGAGGTGGTTGTCTGAGCAACAAAGGCCAACAAGACTAAAGCTTCTCAGATTTTCCCCCTCTTGCTTCCATCCCAAATTCCCTGTGTGTTTAGATCTGATTTTGTTTAGATCTGATTTTCAACACAAAATTGTAGAAGTAATCTGCAAGAAGACTTTTAATATTAAGAAAGATTCCCTGCTATTATTATAACGATTTGACTGCAGAAAATCAGAGAACGGTCTCTTTTTAAATCTGTCCCAAGTTCCAGCAAAACCATAACCAGGCCAGCTCACAAATCTAAGGGAGCTGGAAGACTTAGAAGTAATTCCTTGTACATTCAATACAGTTCATGATCACGCATATTTATTCATTTGTTCCTAGTTTTGCAATGGTAATAGAAACCAAACCCAAGCAAGTTTTATTAGATTTTCATTGCAAATATTTGCAACTGAGATGTGGTTAATTAAAATTAAACCAAACAAAATATACCTTGCAGAGCATGTTCACTATGGAAAACTGTTTGTGTACACTCTTCCTTGATCTCTTTGGCAAAGTCAGTGCTAAATCAGTACTTCAGAAGATGCAACTGAAATCATTTAGGACAAAACCACAAGTTGAAAACTTGCTTGAAATTTTCATCATATTGCGGATGAAAGATCAACTCTAAATGAGAATTTAAGACATTTGTTTATTTTCCCAGCCTAGAATCCACTTTAGCCGATTCATGAAACTTGCTTAAAAGGTTCCTTATCAGAAACCAATAGCAGATGACACCATACTACTGCCACAATAATATTGTTTATTCCTCCAAAGATAGTACTTTCAATAGTACTTTAAAGCAGATTGCTTGCTATAAAGGGATTCTATTCTTTTTTCTCACTAAAGTTAGAAAGAGTGAATGTTTATACTAGCATTAGTGAGAATGGAAACTAGTCAAGCAACTGGCTGACAGCACGTGAAGGAAAACAAACTGATCACAAGAAAGATTATTTTAGCAGAATTTCGTATTCATGTCTATTATCTGCTTATCCCTTTATCATATAAAATAAGGCTGTGTACACCTGTACACGCATGAGAGGATCAAGTCACAGGTCACAACAAAGTTAGAGGGGCATATTTTATGTCCCCAGAGAGTGCAGTGCTCATCGGAACTAGCTGCACCTACAGAAACGCATTGCCGCACCTTTGAAAAGGGTTTGCCTGCGTGTACACAACGTGCCCAGGACTCCAGCACAGCCCCTGGCAAGCAAAACGGCCTGGCCTTTAGCAGCACTTGTCCTAAAACCAAGACTCAAACTAGGGTGGCACCCCCGTGATCGGGTGCTGGTGAATAAACCACCTTTCTGAGGAAAACATAAAAGCATAACTATTTGCAAAGCTTTTGGGGGCAGCCATAATCTAAGCTTAAAATTAGTGACTCCTCGGAACACCCGCAATCCTCTCAAATTTAGTTCTTAATGACTCTTTTTCCTGCTTCGGATCCGTAGGGACTGATACATCATACTAACACAAAAACCTTTTTTGCAGCTAGAGACATCTTCAGAAGTCTTAATACGATTTCTATCAGTCATGAAACACCTTTAATACAGCATAGAAAGTCCTATCTTATTGGCTCTAGTGTCTGGCTTTTTTTTGGTGAAGTAGTCAGAAAACACTAGAAATAAATTCAGGAGCCCTCCAGAGCAGCACATTTAATTGGTGCTTTTTCACAGGCTGTGCAGGACAAGTACAAGTCACGTTTCAAGCTCAAACAAAAAGATTGATTTAAAGTACTTTTTTCTTTCATATCAAACTGGGATCACTTCATAGGAATAAGATTATTCTGAAAAGAGACTGACACATATTTTAATCTCTTTAAAGCAAATCACAAGAATGGAATTTTATGGCACCATTTTTAAGCAATTTTAAGGGTGAGACTAGCTAAGAGAAAATACTAACAACTGTTAAAAACCTTCCAAAATTAAATGAAAACTTTAATTTACTGCAACTTAAGGTTACATATCTGTTCTTTCACACAGATGTAAAAATTTAGTGACCATAATTATAACACTCCAGCAATTAATATAGGCTTTACTTATAGATGATATTTAGCTATTTAAATATTAATAGCATTATAAATTTCAAGAAAAAAGGCAGGATGTCTGGAGCAGCATAGCATAATGGCAGTTCAATTTATTTTTAAATGTTTGGTTAGGGCTGACTCTTGGAAATAGCTAGACTGCAAGTCCATACAAATGCAGGTCACCAGTGCAGGATTGAGCAATAAAAATCCTTTACCACACCTAGAAAGGCAAAGCCTGATTCAGAACAACTGCTTCTAAAGTTGCTATCATCTGCCCATGAGGGTAAAATAACAAAATCAGGTCTTGCTCTCCGAAATTATGGAAGGTGCCCTTATTCCACCAGGTGGTTGGGTTTTGTTTTGTTGAGGTTTTTTATTGTTGTTGTTTGGGGTTGGTTTTTTTGTTTGTTTGTTTTGTTTGGCTGGTTTTGGTTTTTTTGGGGGGTAGGGGAGATGAGTTGTTTTATAAGATATACTAAAATAACAAGTCACTTCTATCCATCAGGATTTCTGGAGGGGATCTATCTGTCTGCAACATCCATTCTTTAATATACTTAACTCCCATTTGGTTTAATATATTTCCTCTCGGCTACTAAAAGTCAAGGTACCATTTTAGGACATGACTGTGCTAAAAAGAGAGCACAGTTACCAGGTAGCTTAGCTAAAATAATTTGCTACTGTGTGATGCATCTGTCCACCAAGGATTTGTTAGTGATGTGGTGGTTGGAGGCCATCTTTGCCATAGTGATCACAAAATGGTAAAGTTTATGATTCTTGGAGAAGTAAGGAGCAGGGTCAGCAGAACTGCTGCCTTGGACTTCTGGAGAAGGTTATGGAGCAGATCATCTTGAGTGCCATCATGCAGCATGTCCAGGACAATCAGATGAGCAGGCCCAGTCAGCATGGGTTTATGAAAGGCAGGTCCTGCTTGACTAACCTGGTCTTCTGTGACAAGGTGACCCCTTAGCGGAAAAGGGAAAGGCTGTTGATGTTGTCTACCCAGACTTTAGTAAAGCCTTTGACACCATTTCCCACAGCATTCTCCTGCAGAAACTGGCTGCTCATGGCTTGATAGGTGTACTCTTCACTGGGCTCAAAAACTGTCTGGATGGCTGGGCCCAAAGAGTTGTGGTGAATGGAGTTAAAGCCAGTTGGCAGCCGGTTACAAGTGGTGCTCCCCGGGGCTCCGTATTGGCACGACTTCTGTTTGCTATCTTTATCAATGATCTGGATTAGGGGATTGAGTGCACGCTAAGGAATTTTGCAGATGACACCAAGTTGAGCGGGAGTGTTGATCTGCTTAAAAAGGTAGGAAGGCTCTGCAGAGAGATCTGGACAGGCTGGATCAATTGTATGAGATTCAACTAGACTTAGTGCCAGGTCCTGCACTTGGGTCACAACAACCCCATGCAATGCTACCAGGCTTGGGTAAGGACCTGGGTGTGTCAGTCAACAGCCAGCTGAATATAAGCCAGCAGCATGCCCACGTGGCCAAAGAGGCCAAGAGCATCTGGGCTTGTATCAGAAATAGTGTGGCCAGCAGGAGTAGGAAAATGATTGTGCCCCTGAACTCAGCACTGGTGAAGCTGCACCTCAAATACTATGTTCAGTTTTGGGCCCCTCACTACAAGGACAGTGAGTTGCTGGGGCATGCCCAGAGAAGGGCAATGAAGCTGGTGAAAGCTCTAGAGCACAAGTCTTACGAGGAGCAGCTGAGGGAACTCAGGTTGTTTAGCCTGGAGGAAATGAAGATGAAGGGAGACCTTATCACTCCCTACAACTACCTGAAAGGAGTTTGGAGGTTGTAGCAAGGTGAGTGCTGGTTTCTTCTCCCAAGTAACTAGTGATAGGATGAGAGGAAATGGCCTCAAGTTGCACCAGGGGAGGTTTAGACTGGATGTTAGGAAAAATTTCTTCACTGAAATCGTTGTCAAGCATTAGAATATGCTGCCCAGGGAAGTGGTGGAGTCACCATCCCTGGAGGCATTTAAAAGACATGCAGATGTGGTGCTTAGGGACATGGTTTAGTGGTAGACTTGGCAGTGTAGGTTAATGGTTGGACCTGATGATCTTAAAGGTCTTTTCGAACCTAAAGGATTCTCTGATTGTATGTTACAGGTCTTCTGAATTGAGATAAGGTTGGAGCCAATTTATCTATAGAGGAATACCAGAAAGTTTATATCTATAGATGAATACCAGAAAGTTTAAATTGGAACAAGGTATTAAAAAATTTCTTGGTTAATCAAAAAAATCCTTAGGCCTTTAAACAATAAATTGAAAATGAGATATGCCTCTTCAAGTGACTTCCAGGTTTTACAGTAATCAGGATATCCTCCATATAACCACCTTCCAGTGTCACCTGTTTACTGGAAGAAATTGCTATTGGCCAAAGACCTATCCCACAGGCTACAGACCACTTCACCTCCAGGAGTACGTCATGGCCCTGCCAGCATCTAACAAGGCATCTGAGCTGCTGCTGTTATAGGCGGCCTCCTTCTCTCTTTGCAAGACTGCGCCTCTTGCTTGTACACAATTAAGGGAGTCTGGCTGCTCAAGTCCCACACGAATAGACTTCAGGAAGAGCCACAGTCTGGGAGAAAAACTATAAAAAAAGCCCTAAGCTTGGCTGTCTCCGCTTTCAGATTTCTATTACAGGAGAAATTTCTCTGCTGAGGTATTTGCAAACTTGGGAACATCTCTGTGCCCCACCTTGCTGGTAGCTCATGCTCCCATGTCCCACATCTGTAGTACCCACAGGTGGCAGCAGCCCGTGTGTTCCTGCAGGCTTAAATATCACTGTGTTTGCCAAGAGAGGGATGAGCACCCCAATGAGGATGAAGTATAAGTCAGTGGGACATAAGGCAGTTTCTGAAATTAGCCTGTGACAATCTTATTTTGCCAACTGTTAGAGCAGTGCATCATCACCACCACCACCTCAATGCATATGTTTTATCTGGCAAAAAATACAAAGACTGAGCTATTCTATTCCTCAAGGCATTTTCAGATGTGTTTATTGTTCGTTCCTGGGTTTCTTGCTTTTCCCCTAAGAGTCTTCATCTCTAAAGACTGAGGGAAATTCTTAGGGTGACTCACACCTGGAGCTTTACTAAAAGCATGAAACCCCGTACTCTTGCAGCTCAAGCGACTATTTGAAACAGACTTTTACTAATAAGTTCCCAGGAAAAAAAAAGAATTAAAATATAAGAATTGCAGAATTGAAAACCTGTGCTCATCCTGTCTCTGGATTTCATAATGAATGCTGGTGCTATTTTTTTTTCACTTCAGTCCACTCAGGCACTCAGAGCTCTGTACCAACCCCCAAACCACTAAGCTGCATCGTCTTCAAGGGAATGATGCAATTTTGTGCATATTGTACAGCTGCATGTGTACTACCACTACTGAAATCACATTTCATTTTAAATATATGTATACTTCCTAGGAAAGATGGGTAAAATGTTTAAAACTTCAGCCTGATTCTCTTGAAGGTTAGTCATAATAAAGGAATGTATTTCTCTTAATGCTGCCATAAAGATTCAATGAGTCACTGCCCGATAGGT
>NW_010542444.1:125482-163199 GCF_000687285.1 Phaethon lepturus | reverse complement strand
CCGTGGAAGCAACAAGCATCAGGAATAACTGTTTCTACAGTAAACGATAAAAATGCATGAAGTTTCAGAAGTAAATATTGGCTAAGATGTTAAATTATATACCTCATGCTGAAGTATTCACAATGGTGCGATCCCCTAAGAATTTTCCTCTTAAGTTAGAGCTTAGATGTGAAATCACAAAAAAACAAACTAGGCACTGCAGAAATAAGCTGTAAATTGAGGTGCAATTCTGCAACTTAAACAGCATTTACTAGTCACAAGAATAAAGATTATTCCATGTAACTGATACAGAATCAGCCTCTCAGCAGGGAGTATGCTAGCTTATGAATCAGTAACAAAGCACTACCAGAGAAAGGTGCTAAGGGATAATATTTGAATAACAACATACCAAACAACACAATATTCCATCATCCTTTGCTGTTATGTTCATCACAAACTCCACTATTGAAGCAGATTCCTGAAGCTTCATTGAGGTCTTTCTATCATGGACTGCTCTGCAAAGTTTTTAAGTTGTTTTTACAGTAACACAGCTCCATCACAGGTGTAAGGAAAGTGGTGCCTTTGGTAGGGATTTAATCAGTGTATATGGTTCAGAAGAAAAATATTTGTAAAACACCCCATATTGTACTTGCTCCTACTTTGAATTGTCTCTTTCATCGTAACAGTCAGTCACAAGAGCAAAATTAGCAGTGTCCAGCAAAATACCTGAGATTACTTTATTCTGCTTCATTGGCAGCTTGCAGAACTCCTTCATAACATAATCTGCTCTTGAATGACTGAATGATATTGGTCTCGGTACTTTTTCTGACAAGCCATTCAAGTCCTCATGAGCAAGAAACTATCTCCAAAGGAGGCCACTCAGAAATTTAATTAAGGAAAATTTCACTCAAAAATTTTTTTCAGATTTCCTCATTTAACAAAGTTGCTTTTTAAGCTACCTTGACACTTTCCCGATAATCGGTATCTGAGTTTGCTTATAAAGACATAAGCCTTGAACTGCGTGTTGGCTCCTGGGCTTTGACAGCACAACTCAGCTGGACAGATACAGTTTCAGCACAATTTTACAGGAACTGAAGATTTCTTTCCATATTGTGCTGAAGTTCGTCTACAAGTGTTGGCTTTTGACTGATCATTGATTAGAAAGCTCCAGTGGCAGAGGTAGTCTCCAGGATGAAGAAAAAGCAAGGACTGAAAGTTACTGTAAATAAATTTAAGCTAACTGCACAACCTTGGAACCCCATTGTTTTAGAAGTCATCAAATCCTTGTTAAATTCTATTAAATTACCATATGTCTAAAGTTAAAAAAAATACCACAGATAAAACTAGTTTCTTGTTACTCTACTTCTACACAGCAGAGAAAAATGCCTTGAGCAAACAAAAGAGGTGGTACCTGATTCAAATCACACCTGTACACAGAACTAAAAAAACCAAACTTATTTGTCCTGGAAGAATGACTTGCACTCCAGTGAATTAAAATCTAAATTATAAAGCTCAATTTTGTTATGAATCCCTTCTCTACAGCTATGACAGTCTATGTATACCCCCTGCTCCTAAGCTATTACTTCTGAAACACAAGAATAGGTAAAGGTATTTCATCCTAGCTACTTTTCTATCAAGAAATGCTCTAAAAAATCCTCTTACCTCTGCATCTCACAACAATAAACAAGTCGGAAGGTTCT
Organism: Phaethon lepturus; assembly: GCF_000687285.1. Classification (NCBI taxonomy): domain Eukaryota; kingdom Metazoa; phylum Chordata; class Aves; order Phaethontiformes; family Phaethontidae; genus Phaethon; species Phaethon lepturus. Next base: position 161,520 of record NW_010542444.1, on the reverse strand, counting down.
TCTCCTGACAAATTTATTGAGTATGTCTTGCAGGGATCAAAGCCTAATGTATTTCCCATAAAAAGAACAATTATGTTTTGACAGTAGTTAAGCATTTACAGGTATTAAGACAGCAAAGTCTCAGAGATGTTTATAAATCTTTGTCATAACAGGGCAAAAAATGAATGCATACAACTGTACAGACCAGAGTCTTGCTCTCAGCTGCCTCATTCTTATCAGTGCATTGCATTTCCCATCTTCCTACTATTAAATCATAAATACATATGTAGATCTACCAGAAACATAACTCATTTTCACCCCAGCCTGATGATATTCCGTTGGGACACCTGCAGCCCCACAGATGCCTGTCTTCTGCATTTTGGGACTGCACTGTTGGCACAGTTGGGTTGTCAACTCTGCTACACCACTACACCCTTCCCCAAGAGCCACAGTTGGTTCATCCTAGCTACTTTTCTATCAAGAAATGCTCTAAAAAATCCTCTTACCTCTGCATCTCACAACAATAAACAAGTCGGAAGGTTCTTCTCCTGACAAATTTATTGAGTATGTCTTGCAGGGATCAAAGCCTAAATGTATTTCCCATAAAAAGAACAATTATGTTTTGACAGTAGTTAAGCATTTACAGGTATTAAGACAGCAAAGTCTCAGAGATGTTTATGTCTTTGTCATAACAGGGCAAAAAATGAATGCATACAACTGTACAGACCAGAGTCTTGCTCTCAGCTGCCTCATTCTTATCAGTGCATTTCCCATCTTCCTACTATTAAATCATAAATACATATGTAGATCTACCAGAAACATAACTCATTTTCACCCCAGCCTGATGATATTCCGTTGGGACACCTGCAGCCCCACAGATGCCTGTCTTCTGCATTTTGGGACTGCACTGTTGGCACAGTTGGGTTGTCAACTCTGCTACACCACTACACCCTTCCCCAAGAGCCACAGTTGGAGAGCAGGCTCCTAAAGCAAGGGATACCTGCACCGTAAGACCTGTCAAGCAAGACAAGCCTGTGTTCAACATCTGAGAACCCTTGAAGATCTGCTTACATCTGGCAGCAACATCAGGTAAGGAAAAAAAAAAAAATCTATCAAAGGGGGAACTACACTTCTTGAGGGTAAGGTTTATTGAGACATATGGCTTTTCCTTGAATATTTTGTGTTGAGGGCTGGTTGGCCTTGTAAGATTATATGGTAACTGGAGAGCTAATATATGAAATTAAAGAAGGAAAGACACTAGACAGCAAGCATCTGATTAGGAAGAGGACTTGGTGACTGTCTCAAGCTTCAATGTTTTTTTTAACATTGATTTAATTTTATTAAAGACATTACTTTTTTTTTAAGATTAATCCCTGCATTTCAGTGACCAAGTGACAATTCATGCTATTTATCTGTTCTCATCACTGTAATGCCTAAGCACCTCTGCCAGGCTTCTGAACATGTGTAAGACTTCTCATGCTGGGCTGCTATAGAAGGGGCAGATATATGGGATAGCAATTCACAGATTAAGGAGGGATCATACTGCTGTTAGTGCCAAGAAATGCATCTTCTGCCGAGTCCCACCAAGAGGTTTCAGAAAGCCTCTTTACTTACTCCAGCGACACTAAGTCGTCTAACAGCCGACATTACCTTCTCCAAAGGACTTTGCTTCTCTCAGATTCTCAGCCACAGCATTACTACCTTGGGACTAGCAAAAAAATTTCAGCCAGCAAAAACTGCCTGACTGAATAGGAGTGGACCCAGAAGTAGATTGAATTCATTTCTTAACAGCTTAAAATTTTTACCTTCTCCTTCCTCATTCATAAATTGTACTGTGTGAAAGACAATGGAATCCTCCTTCAATATCTGTGTAGAATTACTCATTTAAGCATTTTATGAATTAAATCATTTAGGAAATCATTACACTTTGCCTTTGGGTAAATAGGCTAGCAAACTTGAAAGAATGCAATTACTTGCTTGTTAGTTGTTCTTCAAGATGGATGAAGGTTTCTGGAAAATCATGACATTGTGTGGGAGAACAATGAGATCTACCCTTCATCTCTTCCATGACTTCCAACAGAATTTTCTCCCTGTTACTTTAACCCCAGGAAAGAAAGTGTTCTTCCTCTAAGTTTTCCCACCCATGCAACCATGGCAGCAACAGTAAGCTCACCAAAGCTAGCCCGGGCACAGCGGTGACTGCAATAACTGCAGCGTCACCAAGCACCACTCAGACTTTTTGTAAGAGGGTTAGCAACTACCAGCATCGGGTACCCGGAGCAGTGCCTGACATTTCTGAGTCGGCTCAAACTACCAAAGCAAAACAGCCATGTTAGCAAAGCATTTTAGGTGGATGCTCCAGAAAAGTGGAACCCAAGTTGTGACTGTTACTTGCAAGAATACAAAATCCACGCTGGAATGCTCTTTAGTTGTCCATTTTTTATAAAAACACTTTTAACTGGGCAAGCTGTTCATAAACATTCCTTTTATCCACTGGGGTTGTTTCTTTTGTCGCTTTTATCTACTGGGGTTGTTAAATTTTCTTTTTTCTTGAAACAATTAAGCTCCTTAGGTGAAATAAAATCTAAATCTAAAAAAAAAACCCAAACCCAACAACAAAAGAACCTGCTTTCTGTGTAAGTTAACATTTGCATGGGGAAAAATGTCTTTTCAACTTCTGTTTCAAACAAAAGCCGTAAAACAAAATAATCATTACAGCATTTTTAAAAGTTCTAAGTCATTATTTTTTGTTTAGTTTACATGAAATCCTGACAACTCCTTGTAGTGAGCTATTCTGTAACAGTTCAGTCAGTGCACTTCTGGAAAAAAGACAAAAAAAATTGTGGTTTTATTTAAAAATTACAGACTAAAGCATTTGAAGTTGAATAAAACCTAACTTAATGCAGCAAACACTTGAGCATACATTTAAATTTCTTTACATGATCCCAGTAAGACAAATTGTAAAAGTCAAGTAAATCTCATGTGTGTTTGCAATATTGTAGCTTTGGGCCCTTAACCACCTAAATGTGTATGTACGCATACTAAAATGACCACACAGTAAGCAAAAGTACAGGAAAGACCAATGAAGCCAGATCTAATCTTGCATGTGCACGGCATTATTAGCCCTCATTTAACACTGTTAACAATTATACTTGTATTCACAACCCAAATTTTTTCTTAACGTACCAGTTTGAAACACACATGACTGGATTTGAGGCAACAACACAATGTAGTGGGAAACATAAATGAAACAGAGAAAGCTGTTATGCGTATCCTGTATGCCTAATATTGCTTGCAGGAAGTCAAACTAATATGTTAAATATCAATAGCACTTCAGCTCATGACATCATCCTTCTCCCTCCAAGACAAAGGCAAGCACACTTACACAGCCCATATTGCTGTAGTTCATAAGAGTTACTCGTTGCCTAGAAGTTGGAACCAAACACAGGTTACCTCCCTTGCGCCCTTCACGGAGAAAAGGAAAAAGAAAACCAAAAGGTGAAAGAAGAAACTGCTTTTCAACAAAGAAGTTTGTTGGAGTTAATGCCCCTTGTTATATTTCAGCAACTTGGTCAGACTCATTTCACCCATACAAATGTCTTTCAAAACTGAACAGAAGGAATTCATGAGGAGATACTGGCATAACTGCATCTGTTGACAAACATAAAGCAACAGCAAACATATTTGAATTTCTCCTGTTCATTCCTGGTCAGGTTTAAAATTTCTCTTGCTTTTGAAAACACAGAACACTGATTAAAAGCAACTCTACCAGTCTTTAAAAAAGGTAGCACTCTTTTCTTCATGCGTACACTCTTCGTAAACAATTTACATATGCAAGAAATTCTTGTGGCTGGTTATGATTAAGTTGCTTGGCCCAACAACAACATTGTGTTTTAATAAGGAAGAAATAAACCTCTATAGACACAAAAGAATCAAGTCAGAGACCCAGATTTATAAAGCACACAGAGCAACTAGAAACCTACCATACAGCAAGCACCCAACAAACCAGTAACAAATGCCTCCAGGTGGAGCAAAGCCAAAGCACCTTCTCTAACACACAGAACTAGCTTTCCACCTTCATCCATACCTATGAAGTGTTTGAAGACCAAATGATTAAGGATTTAGCTCAGAGTGCAAGTTTGATTTTTCTCAATATATACTGAATTCTGAATAATTTGCTGTACAGTATACTGAAGTATTGATTTAACGTGATCTAATTTAGTGTCATTAGAAAACTCCTAGACCAATTCACTCAACGCAAATCCCACTGTTTTAATGTAAAAAGTCGTAGAATTGTTGGGAAAACACACTGAACAAAGGACAGGGCTCCATTAGAAGCGAGGAATTCAGCTGATGGATTTTAATAGTGCCCATTGTTTCCAACTGCTGGCTGCAATTTGAAAGTGATTGCTTTGAAGACATACAACAAAAGTAAGAGCTTTTATTATCTGGTTAGTGTAATTCCTTTTACTGTCTACAGTAACCATGAATCTCTTGGTGGTTGGTCAAGCTCTGAAAGGAGGAGGGCACAGGAAAAGGAGTTAATTTATTACCTTCTCCTTGGATTTTCTTCCTGTACACTGCAAAACAATTATAATAGTGCTATCTTGCTCCTTGTTTAGCATAAAGCCACTTAAAAATACCAGTCACAAATAGCAAGCTATTGTTTATAAATTGAGTATTGATATAAACAGTGAAATGAAACATGGGGGAAAAATGCACTTTGGTTACCTGTTGAAGAGGTCCTATGTTTTCACGTACAGGGCTTCCAGGATTATGTTTTAGAAGTGCTATCACTGTAGCCTGGTGTAGTTCAAAATGTCTACTTTCCAACTGGCGTTTCAAAAGGCTCACAGGTACTCTGTCTTAGAGCAGAGCAAACCAAACTGAGGCATATTTGTCCGCCTACAGATGCCCTGAAAGAAATAACCTAAATCCTTTATTTGGCCTAGAAACATGATAATACACACAAGACAGTTTCCAGAAAGTGGTCTTTCAACTTCCCAGGGTCTAAAAAGCTCTTTTTAATCCTACTATCTCTCCAGTACACCAAGAGCTGGAAGCAGACCAGCCTTCTGCCTACAACAAAGTTGTTCCTATTTACAGAACACCAACAGCATGCATGGTGCTTAATGATGCCATGGCAATAACTTAAGTATAGGAAATAAATGGATCAAGATCTGGCCCATAAAAGGTTGCTTGGAAGACAAACTGCACCAGCTTAATCAGATTTTATGCCATAACGTTACTCATTCTTTGCTGAAGGCTACAATATAGGCTACAGAGCACAAAGATTCTTCTTGTTTCTGAATATTTTTTTTTTTTTAATCCAAACTGGTCTTTCTTCTAAATCTTCAAGCAATGTAAACCAGCTTTTTCCTCCTCATTTGGTTTAACCTTAGAATGGATATGTCAGCCAAACAACACCACCAGCTATGGGTATTGGTTTGGTTCAAAACTCTTCCTGGTCTGACCAAGCTCCAGGACACCTGAAAAAAATCTCCTCTTACATTAAGCCATGGCACTGCGTGTTCAGCGCACACCACTAACCTTGCCAAACTGCTGAGCAACAACCTTCATACTGAAAAGCGCTGCTACATCCGTTCCTAAGGTGCCAAGGAGTTTGTGCAAGTCAGCAGCTGTGCAACCTCATTCATGCCGGACTCAGCTCTTTTTCTTTTGGAATAAAGGTGTGCTTTAGTCTAACATTTTAATAACATACACATCTTCCCCAAAGTTAATTACTGAATAGAAATATTGTTTATCCACATCTCTCAGTGGGTATTGACCTCAGCTGAACCTTCTATGACTCACAGTTATCCAGAGAACACAACTAGAGACAACACAAGTCATCCACTACTCTTTCCTCAAGCCCATAGTGGTACGTTTTATTACCTACCCTCCTAAGCAAAAGGTGGTTCAGTAGTTGCACTTGTTTTTAAGTTACATTTTGTACCCAGAGTTACAAACCATTAAGGGAACAGCAGCAACAAGGCACCACCAATTCATCACGGCTTTCTTCTCCCCTCTTCTTTTGCCAGGTTGGCTCTCATAGGCACATTGGGAGTGGTAGTCTTGCTACAAGCACTCCCCTGACTGTTGAAAAGCACACCAAGAAACAGATGTCAGCCCTATTCTGCCATCATCATCATGTTTGAGAGGCAGAAGTGACAAGGCACTACATAGCCTGGGACCTGTTTTCCTGCAAATTACTTCTATCATGCATTACTGCCTCAGACACAGTCTACCAACAGTCTTCAGTTATCAACCATCTGGAAGAAAAGCAAAGGAGCTACTAGTAAGCTGTTTCCTAAATGGGCCTTGTACCAACCTACCCTTGATGGTCCATCATGTTGCAAGCCTGTCAAAGCTCCATCACTCCTGTAAACTGTACTCTAGAGAGCTGGAAAATTAAAAGCTTCCAAGTCATTCACTCAATCATTTCTATTTCATAGGTGCAGCAAAGTCTGTAATGATCAACTTTACTACTATCCACAACTTCAACTTGTCTTATAAACACAACTCATTAAGAATGAATAATAAAGCCTAGTTTATACTGTTCCCATCTAGCTTAGTATTTCTCCTGGCTTTCAAGATACTTACAGCCTTGATCCAGTACACACAAACATGTATGTTCTTAGCATTAAATATGAGAATAAGTCACATATATACACACATACAGGACCATGGCTCAAGTTAGGCATGGAACACTCATCCAAATTATACTGATGGGTTTTGTCCACCGTAACGTGAGTTACGTACTCATGCTCTCTACAACTTCCCACAGCCCCAGCTGGGTATGGAATGCTGTGCTGTACTTATTTACAGTGTTCAGAAGCTTCATCCATCCCAATCCTATGACCAACAAGACCTTACAAATATGATTTCCCAGAAAACATCTCAGCCCTAGTTTGGGCTCCAAAACATCTAGGGAGGTTCTCCCACAGCATATACTTTCAGGGAGTTGTTTCTGTTCTATTTATGGCCACTTAATATTACTATGACAGAGTAAAAAAACCCAAACACTTAGCATACCTGAAAAACAGACCCATTACACTGGGGAGTTTTAATATTCACTCAGGGAAGTGAAAGCAAACAAGAGACTAAAAGCAAAGATCCAAGACTCTGAATGTACTGTGAGGCAAAAGTTATTTTCTTAATCATTTTGTAAGACAGTTTCCCCGCCCCCCCCCATTTGTGGTAATTCACTGCAGCCATAAAATGACCGTAAGCCAAACATATGCACAGAGCATTGAAGAATGCTAAAGTCAACATTACGAAAACTAAATGCCCAGCAGTAACTTCTAAACTGGAAAGAGATGTAGTAATTTAAAACATCTTATACACAACAGTTCACCAAATAAGGAAGACCCCCCTACAGTTAAGGGGATTTGCCAGGTTTACCGCACTAACTGTATTGTTTAAGTAGTGCCCTTATGCCATTAAGCTTAAAGTCACATCAGTGTTTCCATCTATGCTTTAATTTCCACATTTTATAACTACTATTAAAACAAAAATTAAAACAAAGTACTTCAGGTTGGACCTGGACTAGCAAGTTTCTTTTCTGTTTGCATTGTTTAGGGTTTTTTTAATACTTTTTATGTTGGCTTGGCTGCATATATTCCAGGGCAGTGTAAAATAATTTATTTCAACTAAGTTTTACTTCCTTTCTTTTTCTTTTAATACTCAGACATTTAGGAGTTTTGATTTGAACATTTACAGTTATTTCCCCTTTTTCTACTGAGAAAGGATAAATTTCCATTGGTATGTGATGCCATATGATTCCAGCCTTTTAAAATAGCTTGTAGTCTGATCCTCTCCAACAAGAAGCTCTTGTGTTAATTTTTAAGCCTAGGAATCCAGGACAAAAGCTATCACTCTTCTCCCATCCCTGTAATTGCTCAGCACCTTCAAAAATCAGGCCACTTTCACTGAGATGTCTAAATATAGTTTTAGATACTTAACTTTAGGAACTCAGGTGTTTGGTTCTTTTTTAAATTAGGTCAAAATAAATTAAACTGTGTCATTACCTCTGACATTCATAATTAAATGAATATCAAAATGAAAGTAGATGCTTAAAACCGTTTGCATTTCTTTCTGGCAACACTCAGTTCTGAGTGTCTTTTCTTATGCAATATTTTACGGCTTTACTACCTAGGCAGCTTGCCCTCAGTGTCTGAAATACAGTGATGCATTCCAGCAGGTCTTCAAGCTAAAAAGCACCATTCCACCACCTTTCTGATCCACATGACAGCATTACAGGTGCTTGAAATGGCTCAGGAGGAGCTGCAGAGGCAGTATTCCAGCAGGTGCAGTAATTTGCTGAAATGCAAGGCAAATTTCCCCTATAGCACAACAGGAAACGATAACAACTGGAAATCTTTCGTCTCTGCGAAGCAGAGATCCCTTTTGCTGCTCTGCAGGAGCCAGAGCACCGTTTGTAGCAAGGTGTAATACTACGGATCAGCTGATGGATGGTACCTTGTCCTGTCCCGACTCCTGAGAAGTTTGGAGGCATACTTCCCTTTTTCTTTCTTCACATTAAGTCATAGCTCACATTTTTGACAACTCAGTGACACAATCATGATCAAACTAAGGCTAAAAGTGTCTTGCTCAACATCACCAGAGCAAGAAAAATATTATACCTACAGTTCAATAGCAGGGCAGCAAAAGAGTGACCATACAGTGTTATGGAATCCACTACATAAATGAGAAAAACACAGCCGCTGAATTATTTTTTTGTTTAATCCCACAGCAATTCTCTGCAGTTATTCCCACTGTTAGGATGATTCCAAAGATGGTTCTATGTGCACATGCTGGTAAAGAACGGTATGATGCCCACAGAGCCATCTGTAAAACGCAACCCTAATATATAGCAGATGTGGGAAGAATTGCATTTTTCCCTCTGCTTCGGATCTACTTGTGGTTAGTCTGGAAGTCTTAACCCAATTTTCCTAACTGACATTACATTACTCTGCAGTTATGTGTTTGCACTTTAATGTTTATCTCATAAATCTTGAGCCATACGCTTTGGTCATGTCTGTGGAATATGTGATGTAATCTCACTAGATGTGTGTAATTAGAAAGATATAATCAAAAACCATAACCCAAAGGAGGATCTTTTCTTTTCCAGACTTTAAATTCATAAGCAATGTTGAAAACATTTTGTAATTTAATCCTTGTATGCAGCAGATCACTGAAGTACACAGTGCATAAACTGAAACGGCTTTGTTCGCTGAGAAAAAAAATAGAAAAATGGTTCACAAGACTCCTCAGTATCTACAGCATGCAGAGAATCACCATACATGAGCAGGTTCTACAGCAATAGATTGCAGGTCCCTTTGTACATCTACAGAACCTGAAAGAATGTGTCTACCTCTTATTACTATTACTGAAGAACAAAGCACTTAAGTTCACTTTCATCTCCAATTCAAGACAACACCACAGAAGTAGGGGTAAACTTCTTTCCCATTGTAATTACAAGATTAAAATACCACCAAAATATGCAGCAATCTCAGTGGCTGATAATTGCTATAACTAATAGTAAAGAGATCAAATGAAGGGGAAAAAAAAAAAATTGGTCTGGGTATCAGGAAAGAATTCCTAAGGCTAAGATCTGCAGTGCACAACCCCAACCTCCCTGAAGGCTACGCTGGCAACTAGCTAGGAGCTGGGCCTAATTTGCATATAATTTTATAGCAGGCTTTCATCAGAGAGAAACGTGCAAGGCTTTATTTATTTACACTGTTAAACATACACAATGCTCTTCAAAAACACACGGGGAGACAAAATACCACTCAAGAGCTTCAAAGGAAAGCTTTATCAGCGGAAAGACTGGCACTGCTTCCTGAAATCAGCTTCGTAAGGTCCAACTTTATCTACAACGCGGCCACCCGCGGCACAGAACGCGCTGGAGCGGTACGCGAGGGCAGCCTGCGGGATTCGTTCAAGTCCCTACTTCCAGGGAGGCTTGCACAAACTGCAGCCATTGTACACCAGCAGCAAAGATAGATTTGAACAGTTTAACCCCCGTTTAAAAATCTCATTTGAAATTGATTTTAATAAAAAATATCTTTTTTTTTTTTTTTCCTTTCTGAGCAAGTCCAGAGAACCATTTCTTTCAAAAAAAAAAAAGTGTTCAGTTCACTGAAAACAAGAGGAATTACACAAATTGAAGTACATTTCTACTTCGGAAAAGGTCAAAAGTTCCATGATTTACCAAGTCTTTCTTTCCAAGTTTCAATTTCATGGAGAAGAGTGGGGAAAAAAAGTGTAAATCTGAATATACACATTTTTGCCCAGTGGAGCCTGATGAGTTACCCTGAGCTATTCCTCTGTTCCCACCGGTGGCAGGTCAGAGACCAAGGCCAAGCTGGATCTGGAAACCAACTCCACCAGCAGCAGCCATAACTAGATTATTCCTCCCTGCAAGAATACACCTATCACATCTTTTGCAATCCAGCAGCATCAAAACAAAATTAATCACAAATAGTTTTCTAATAATGCTTATCCACGTCTTGCACAAGACAAGGCAAACGTGTGCAAGAGACATTTTGAAATATGTGTAGGACAGTTGTATTCCCTAAAACTTTATTTTAAGGCTCTTGAAGAAAAATAAGCATTCTGAGCAGCCGAATTAGTTAACTCATCCTTTGACTGAATTGCATCATTTGCTTTTATGAGTGACATGGTCACTTATTAAAAAATGTGTCATATGAGATGTTTTACAACACATTAATGTCTGCTTCTCAACTACCAGTCATATTATTAAATTCTCAGCATGTTCTCACTTTGGAGCCATCCATATAATATAGACATCAACATTAGCAGCAATGAAGACATTCCTAGATGTAATGCAGTATCTAATTAACAGTGATCTCAGTGGGGCAAGGCCAGGAGAGGACAACTGAATAAAAGTCATCTGCATTATTTAAAGTTATTTGAAACAGTTAACAGCAGCAGCACCAGTTTTAATTAAAACTTAGAGGTAGTGATCCAAATTGGCTAAATCTGACACAGAAGTAGCGTCCATGATCAGGTTTAAAGCAATTAGCCAATCTCTAGCCAGCCTTCTCTTGTCTTTTCCACTTACTTAGATTTTAATGTCTATTAAAGTCCACTGTCTCCAGTTGGAGCAACGCATCTTCCTTGCTGCCATGGTCATCACCAGCCCCCCGAAGTCAGTACTGAGAACACAGCTCAAGAGGTCTTCTGCCAGCTTTTACACCCGCTTCGTTTTGAGTCTGTTGACTGATAAAATGGAGATGAGGGTTAGCACTTCTGTGAGCTGCTTGTTTAAGAAGCACTGGGCATCGTCAGGATGAGCAGAAGGCAGTAAGTTCTATGGCTGGCAAAGTCTCAGGATTTTCGAGAAATAAAATGCTTGCAACAGGAGACCAACATTGAATGAAATGAAGCCATTTGTTAGCATATGCCTCTATTTTAATCTCCTGTTCCTCAGTGCCAAAACCAGTGCTTTTACTCCAAACGGCAATACAAACCACTTTGTTTCCGAGTTTGCTGTATGCTGCCTCACGGGTGCTTTGCAAATACTCTTGTCACCTGTTTCTCTCATAATTTTTGTAACACAACAGCAAAGGGGAACGGTTTCTATATTAATATGGGGGTGCTAATAGAACTATTGCCAGTTCACAAGTTTCTGTGATTGTAAATGTTGATCTAATTTCACTAAATTAGATCCCTCCCCAAGCCACTGCATATTGTCATCTGCTCTCAAGCAAGAATTCAAATTGAATGATCACTGATACACATTTTTTTCCCCTGCTCTGTTCTAAAGGGTATTTTTGTTCCTCTTTTCCAGAGTAGCACTTCCCCCTTAACTTGTGAATCATTTCAGGTCTCGTCTTCTGTCACTCACAGCATGTCAGTTCCAACATTCTGTATTAATGTAAGGCTTGGCAAGCCTGTACAGTTTTTTCACCTGTATTTTAAAATTAATATCTTCTCATGCGGCACATTCCCTTGTATCACACATCAAGATAATGCTTCAGCCATATGTGGATAAAAGGCTCTCCCCTCCCTGACACAGCCAATCCAAACACAGGCAACCACTCCCAAGAAGCCACTGCTAATAACATTTTTTCCTCTATTTCCTTATTCAGTTTCTTTTTCATTCATTTTCCTGAACAGGATATTGAAAGGTTTCTGAACTTTATAAAGGTCACTGCATTAACAGACAGCAAATCCTTCCCTCGGCTTGATTAGGTATTTCCCTACTTCTCAACAATTTCAAACTTCAGTATGAACTCTTTAGCTAATTAAAAGCTTCTTGCAGAGAAACTTTCCAAAATATCCTTCCCAAAGTTTTTGCATCCATCTCCACTCCAAAACTTTACTTATTTAATCACCAAGAAATAAATATTGTTTACTACTTCACTATTTATTTGTTCATTCCCCAAGTAGACATCCATTGTACATCACTCAACAAATACACACAGCCCTAACTCACCACTCCACTGTCAGAGGCCAAAAAAAAAAAAGTCTTGGCCAAATCGGTTAGTCAAGTACGTATAACAAAGTACCAGCTAGAAGTGCTTCATCATCATGGCTGTTCATTCAGACATCTAGTACCTAGGAAGTGGGAACCGTTATTTTTAACGGTGACTACTAAATGGGCATTGTCAACATACCATATATTTCATTTGAAGGATGTTTTCCTGAACAAGATGTGCCGTGATTTCCCTAAGCGGTAGACTGAAATTGAGCCGCAACATTTCTGATTTTCCATTAGTTTTTCTTATTTTCAGCAGTTGTTACTTGGTATTTAGTAGGTTTAAGTTTTACAAAATCTGTCAAACACCTGAATGCAATGCATTATTTGCAAGAGTAACTTTTTGCTTGGGTCTTCTACCTGATCTTGTTTAGAAACTCAATTCATACACAGAAAGAACATTTCAAAATTTTGATTTGTTACAATGCTTTGTTTAAATGCATAAGTTATCATTTAAATAACAACTTTCATTATTCTAAAACAATAAAACAAGCATGGCTGTTAGTGAACTGGAAAAAAGTGTTTAGATCAACTGAATCAAATTTTTACTTGGAAAAGCCCTTCTTCCAATTCCTTAGTTTTACTGGCTCAAACTGGTTTCTAAACAGAGCACACGCTGTTTAACAGAGCTAAACTAGGTAAAAATGAATGAGGTATTCTTTCCACAACTGCCAATGTTAATCAAAGACTGACTTACTACTTTAACAATGCCGGTGCCTAGATAATGAATCACCTCAGTTTAGCTTTCCCTAAGACTTTTTGGCAAAATCCAACTCCTATAGTTTTAAATTACATTTTTGTTTCCACATCCTTTCATATTGTGAAGTCCACAAATGTACTGAGAGAGGGAAAACCCAAGAAGCTGGGGAGAGGGGTTTGAAAAAGTATAATCAGCAAAAAGGTTAAATTTAACTAACCATTTCATGTTTTTAAATTATTAGCTGTGTTTTAATTTCATGCCAATAGCTATCATCTTTTATGTTGAAACTGAGCCTTGTCACACTAGGACTTTATTTAAACTTTTTAAAACTGATGTTTTAATGCTTACAAGAAATAAAAACAAAAGCAGATTTCTCAGGACTTGAAGAGGCAAAGCGAAAGATGGCAGAGCTTCAGGTAGCATCAGAGCTCAGCTTCTGCCAAGACCTGGAGCCTCAAGGACTGAAAAGTTAATGCAAAACACTGCATTCCCAAGGCAGTACTGATATTCCTCCTTTCCAAGTCTTACACTGACGTACGTTAAGCCAGTATCAGGTTTGACTCACACCAAAAGTTGTGTAAAAGATTAAATGTGAGAAAGTGATCTCATTCTGAATCCAGCAGATCTTTCATTGCTTAATCATGGATGTGGGAATTTCCTCCCGCTTCTGTAACGGAGTTTTTTTGGGGCACTCTCAAGCCTACATTACAGAATAGATGACCAAGTCCAGGACTGCCAAACCATAGCAGGATGGTGTGCCAGAGTTCACAGATGTCTAATGAATAATTTGCTAAAGAAACTATTTACCGTATACAAGATAATGCCCAAAGCATTATGGAAAATCTGATGCTTGCAGCAGTCCCAGACTCAGCACATATCTGACATTACACTACTACATTACAAACATATATGTCCCATGTTCAGACCCCTAATCAAAGGTCAACAGCAAGTGAATTGCCATCCAGACTGTACACAAAACACCCCCTTTGGAAGCGATATCTAATCCCTCCAACTACTTCCGAGAACACAATTATCTCCAAGCAATATATTATTTCTAAGAACCGCTCATATCAGAACACACCACTACAAAATTACACTACTAGCACCCCTCAAATAAAATGAAAGCTCAGAAGAACAATTTCCACCTGGTAATCCTTTGAAAGATTTATAATGACAAACTGCCGCAATGCAACCACATGAAAATAGGTTCCATCTTCTTCCAGCCCTGTATAGTGCAGGTGTATGGTTTCTAAGAGTCAGATTGAAAGCAGTATTTTGTTTTCTCTGCTTGTTGTCTCTTTTTAAACAAGAGGAAAAAAAAATAATTTAAATATCACTACTTTGATACATATATTGGAAAATTCTGCATTCCCTGTTAACTGGCCTATTTGCCATCAACTTTGTCACTTACAAACTTACTATCACGCTTGCTTAGACCATATCGCCAAAACCCACTTTTGTAACCACTGTCATGTCCAACAGTAGCCTAACAACAGCTTACCAATGAGCCTGAAGATGCGCAGGAGTAGTTATAAAGCAAACAAACAAGAGAAAGGAAAAGAGGATCTGCAGAAATAGTAAACACCACAAACATTTTATGTTTTCCTAGTCACCTGCCTCTCATTATCCAACTGCAGCTTTTGCTACACCTAAAAGCAGCTACAGTTAAAGTCATACAAAAAAAATACCATGTTTTACATGTTCATTCCTTCTTTGCAAGATCAATACAATGGTCTGCATTGCACTAAAAATGGCTTTATGTGCCGCTTTGTTAGTAAAATGAAGTCACAGTAAATGAATAAGGATTCCATTCTGAACTGACATGCTGAGAATATAAATTATGTTTTATAAAACCATAGTACATAACTGCAATCTAAATGGGCGCTGCTCATATGAGCTATTAGACAACACTTTAAAAGCTGCAGTCTAGTTTAGTGAAGATAATTTTAATTGACTCAAGGGTGTATCTCAATGGTCCTGAAATTTTTAGGAAAATGTAGTGCAGTGTGATTGCGGGGAAAGAGCATTCCCTCAGCTGTGGGGAACAGAGTCAATGCAATCTAATAATGCTCTGGGTTTCCAACTGCTAGATGCATTTTGCAATTGGAAGTGATTGCATCGAGGATGTAGATGGGCCACATAAATGGAAGATTTTATCACTGGTTAGCATAATTACTGCGACCGTCTGCACTGTGTTTGCATCTGCTGGAGCTTGCTTAAGATTTTTGGAGAGTCACGTAATGGCAGAAGAGTTTTCACAATGAGCTGTTCCCATCCTATTTACTCAAAATGCAGACTTTCACCATCTTGGTGTTTTCCACTTGTCTTCTGAAGACAACAATTATGCGTGAAATGGGCAGGCTTCTAACACCCCACTACCCGAAGAGCCACATTAAACTGTTGTAAAACAGTGATGAACGAAGAGCTCAAAACCAGTTATAATGAGGCATCCCCTCACACTCATGAACGTTATCTGGGAATCTAGTTGAAAAAGAAACAGAATATTTTTTTTAAAATTCCTTTCCTTTCTACTGATTTCATAGCTTGGGAATACTTAGCATCTTGAAAGAGGTCTCAGGTCAAAACCCCCAAACTAGAGACAGCATTTGTAAATCTATCACCACGTTTCTCTCCCTCCCCATTTTTTTAGGGTTGGGGGTTTTTTTTCAGTTTTATTTGAAACACTTTTCTTATTCCTGCACTTACCCCTCTTGTTCAATTTTGAGGCAATAAAGAGCTTCCTTGATTTTAAATAAACTCATGTCAGTGAAGTGCTCCACATCTGATTTTCCTATTGAATTTAAAGGGGCTTTGTTGTGTCATTCCGTTAAGCAAAACACTGCTCATTTTATACTATTGTTCGTATTATTACTGTAGGTTCACTGGGAGTCACCAGAAGCACATCATGCAGGGCTCCAGGTGCTATGCTGAAAGTTTTCCTTTCAACAAGTCACATCCAAAGTTTCAGCCCTAATCTTCAAAGCCTTCCTGAGGGTTGTCCTCAGCCACCCATAAGATGGGCCCCTTCCTGCAATACTGCCTTCCTGTGAGCTCAGCTGCTCAGCGGGGTCATCCCACAGCTGGGATTCACAGCCATGGGAAATTATGCTCCCAGCAGCTGGTCTGCAACTGGGACACTTACATCTGCAAAGGATTATTAGATTGGGCTGCAATTCTTACCATTGTCAGAACAAAAAGTAGAATTCTTGCTTTTACTTTGGGTTTTCCCACTTAGTTTTTGATATAAATCAATAAGGGGGAGGAGAAGAGGAATTAGAAATAGCAATTGCTTTAACAGAGGATTTTTTGCATGCTTTGAACTACAATCACTACTACCAAGAGATTGTCTCAGCCGAAAGCCTCTCAGCACGCATATTGCATTTCCATTTCCTTTAAGGGACACACATGCAAGAACTCATTTTGCTTTTGATCTTGCCTGATACCCAGGGAGAGCATGAGCGAGTAGCAGAGGCCTCTGACAGGTTGCTGGCCTTGGTCTATGTGCCTGAAAAACAGATCAGAACTTATCACGGCTGAGCCAGACACCATCACACCCCCAGAAGGACCTCAGGGCCCTGAAACGGCGGCCTCACTTGTTGAGCCAAATCAGATCTTTCAGCTTTGAGTCACGCCAGTGCTGGAACATGAATGGTGCTAAGCTAAAGCTACTTAGCCAGTTCATTTGTAACCAAAGATTTTTAAGATCAACTAGTCCACCATTACTATAGCTAAAGGTTTAATTGGTCTTGAAACAGGAAGACTGCCATAAATCAGGGCGTAACAATTTCATATTAGCCCCAGGGGACACAGCACCTACTTTTACAGCAGCAAGTAAGGGAATTTGGAGGCCTTTGATTACATTAACACAGATCGTTTCAAGTGAAACAAATATTCCATTCACCCTGAAGGTTGGGACACTCGCACAGCAGGTGTGCTACAGCTGGTGTGCTGCTGTTACCTTTGGCATGACAGATTAAGCCATGCAGATCTAGTTTTCCAGTCTATGGGTCTAATATATTAAAAGGATTGGTTTTTTTTATACTAGGTTCCCATGCATACAATTGCAGTTCATTGAAAAATTAAAGCCACCATCCCGATTTATAACACAGTGGAACTGTGTTTTTTGTAGTGTTGAAAGAACAGAGGGAAAAGCAGGAATTTATTCGTTTTCAGTTTTAGTTCACTTGAAACTAGATATTTATTGTTTTCTATAAATGAGTAAAATTCCAATCTTACACAGCAGATAGATCCTGCCGATACCAATTCGGTTGAGCATCCCTGATGGCACCATTGAAGAACCCAGTCTCCATAGGCACACGTCAATGACGCGCAACGCGGCTCACAGCGTGGGACAGCATCAGGGCACCCGCCCGCACCCTCGGGCTCTGCGGGCTCCAGCCCTGTGCTCCCGGGGCAGCCAGAGCAGAGCCCCTGTGCCTGCAGCTGGGACACTCCACGACGGGATGACTCTTTCAGTGTTTGTGACTAAATGAAGTTAACAGGACTCAACACCCGTGGCTTCATATAAACAGAAATTGAAAAAAGTTTTGCCTTTTTTTTTTTTTTTCTCCTCACTGACATCACCAGTGATGGATGTTGGGCTGGCATCAGGCAGGCTGCTATGCCACAGCTGCAATGACAGTAGTACCCAGCAGTAATTATGGCTGCTGGGGTTCACATATGACATAACGGTTTTGTTTTGTTGTTGTTTTCCTCGGTTTGGGTTTTTTGGTTTTGGATTTTTTGTCTGTTTGTTTTTTCCTTTCTAAAACCAATACTTTAGTCTGAATTTTAGAGATGTTCATCATCAACTGCCAAAAAAACCCCAAAAAATTCCTACTGGGGTTTCTTCAAAGCTGTCTCAGCAAGAACTCTAAACGCCACCAAAATCCTACAAAATTTCTCTTGGTTTTACAGTACCTCAACTGACCATTGCCATTGAAAAATTCTGGCATATTAGTGTTTTCTTCAACATAGCCAGTTAAAAATGGCTTAAAATACACTGTAGTCCTAAACCCTAGGATGTGGGATGCAATAAGCTGTAAGTTCCTCACGATATATAGGCTACCAACGTAACAAGTAAAGCTTTTGTGTAACAGCATGTAGTAATCAGTCTTTAACCGACCACAGTAAATGTTTTCTGAAAAACTAGAAGAGTATCTCCTGGGTACTAATTGCTCTGCTTTCCACAGAGCTAGAAACACATTGTGCAGACAGTAATATACTTTTACAAGACTGTTTGGTGCATTAGCCACAGAATTACATATAACTAGTTCTGGCTAAAGCGTGCTTTTAGGTACCAGTGCAAAGTGTGCCAGGAGGAGACAAAATGTATTTAAAGACCTTCAAATTTTATTTGAAGAATAAAAATGAGTTTCAGTTAAGACTTTTCATTGCTACATCAATGCCAAATCTTATTTGCAACAGACCTAGAGTGAATAGAGGGATCTATCAGTTCAAATCCTGATCCTCAGATACTGTATTATTATTAACTACAGTCTTCTAAATTAATACAAAATTACTGTCACTCAAGGTAATAAGTTCCAACCACATAACTTGATAAATCTATCACCATTATTACCTTGCATTTTTTCTTCTTCCAATACAATTGCACAACATTGTCTGCCTTAAATTGTTATTTTAATAGAGTAGGACCAATTTCATGCATTCAAATAGGAAAAGGTCTAAATTGATTTTTTTTTCCTCTTATCAACCTGGACCACAATCCCTGTCATAAAAGTACAAGCTTTTCAATTTAAAAAAATTTTAAAATTAAAAAAAAAAATTGCCCAATTTAAAAGCTTCAATGAGAGCTTAATTTGATCTTCTATCTAGCCCCCAATTAAAACAAATACACTACAAAAATAAGGTTGTTTCAACATAGTGATGACCACACCGAATTTAATATATTTAAAGCCATACAAAAGTCAGTTAAAAGCAAGATGTATAACTCAAAGAATAAATGCTTGATTTTATGCAGAACATTCTTTCCAGATTTTCAGAATAAGTGACAATATCATGCTGTACTGATCTTGATAATTATAGGTTAACATTTTGTTCATCTACAAAGTAATCACCTTTATGAAAGCAAAGTGGAAATCACTATTTTTGTAAGCACATAAGTACCCAAGATGTCTATTTCCAGCTTTGTATGCCTGTTCACAGATCACTAATATTATCTATAGAGAGACATTAGTGTACAAGGGAGTTTGAAAAGCTGAGTGTAACCATCCACCCAACAACTGCCCTAAAGTTCAAAGAGAGGGTATCTGCTGCTGAATACCACTTCTCCTAGTACATCCTCCTCCTCCAAAAAGTACACCTTTGCATAAGAACAATAGTTTATTGAAAAGTAAAACAACCAATGTTAAAATGATCGATATTTCATTTAGGACGTACATAATGCATTGCTGAATGATGTCTTAATGGCTGGAAATGAATCACATCCAGAAAATCTAAAGCCAAGTCCTGTAATAAACGTTAGCTCGCCTGTCAGGCAATCAACCAGAACAGTTCTGATGAATCTTTTAATCCTACACTTGAGTCGAAGCTGTGCTCTGTCACTCCAAGGGATAACCAGCAAAGTTTGAAGCTTGTGAGACCACAGACAGGAATAGGCTTTTTGCACCATTATCTCAGAACTTTATATAAAAAAATCCCATTGATGAATGAAGCCCGAGTTCAACCTCCCTGCAGGCTTATGTGCAGCGGACGAGAGCCAAGTGTACTGTGGAAGTTGGGGCCTCCCCGGGACCGACCTGACCAGGGGCAGATCCCCAGCAAAACCTGCCGCCCAGCTCCAGGACAGGAGAACACTCATCTGCTCTTCCTACATACTCCCAGCAGCTACACAGACAACCTATTACGTAAGGCTACGCTCTAGATATAGGTCGTTCTGATAACATGGTATATAACACCTGCACATGTGCAGGTTTGTCATGCCCCTGCAATGCCGCCTTTAAAATTAGAGAAGATGATTTCTTTCATACTATAAATGGTCCCTCTCTGTAGTTGAGCTGCAGTACAAGCTGTAAGGTAAATTTTTTAGCTACATACTACATCCATAAGCTGAGGCTTGTGGTTAAACACAGTCTCAAGATAGGCTTGTTTGCATTATATGATTATTGGCTTTAAGTATTTGAATCTTCTCTTCACCTGAAAACAACACTTCCATTCTCTTGCTCAGCACCTGCAGCCTAGATAACTTGTGAGAATATTTTTCTATTCCCATGCTCAATTCTATGTTTGTTACCAGCAAATTGGTTCCAGCTCAGAAATAAAAGACAACTCACTGCAGTTGGTAAGGATAGCTGACTGCTCGTCTAGCTACATGGTTATTTTGGGCATCCTACAGTGTTAAGCTGGGGAGAAAAGAAAAGAATAAAGTATAGAGCTGGGAAAACAGAAATAAACAAAGAGCATTTTCAAACAAGTAATTTTGTTTTTTCCAACTGTGCTGAGAATCATAGGTCAACATGAACACTATTAGCATTAAACACTAACACCAGCAATTAAATCCTTCGCAATTTTCATAGCTCTGTCTTTTTGTCTGCTATTAAAGAAACTAATACTTTCCTTCCTCTCATTATACCTTTCTCTATTCCTTTCTGTCAGAGTTTAGGATTACTTATAGTCACCAGACTAAACTCACAGTGACAGTAGGATGCATTGCACTTTTAAATTTTTGGTTGGGTTTTGGTTTTGTTTGTTTATTAAGTGAAGATTTATCATTCCACTTTAGCTTCAATCATTGAATCGTAACATCATCCAATGATCAGAGGAACCATTAGACAGCATTGTTCTGCCATATTCGTAATATACCCCACTGCATCATATTGCTTCTTGACATTAGAATGAGATACAGTATTATCTTCTGGCTGATGTTCTTGCAGTTATATCAGTCTTATCTTAGAAAACAAAAATCAAAGAATTTTATTTGATGGTGCACTATCTGATTCAGCCCACATTGAAACTAGCTACCTGTAGATGCTGGCTGGAGGGAATCATTTTTATTTCATGCTACACAGATTGGCTGCCCAAAATGTTCAGAGAAATCTACCATCTCAGATGGTGCACTTTTATATCTAAAGTTGTAGCAACGGCACCAAGCAGTTGAGGTATTGTAACAGAAAGCATGCAATGACAAAAGAGAGAATTGATCATATTAAATCATTCTACATTAGTTGCACAACTAGCATATATCATGCAGGGAAGTTGTTGACCTATTAAATAGTGTTGACCTATTAAAACATATTCATATCATATGCACATTACTCAATTTAGCCTTTGGGAATGTTACCAAGGAACTTGGCCTAACAATGTCAATACAGAAAATCACTGAAACATTAAAGTTGGAAAAGACCTCTAAGATCATCAAGCTCAACCATCAACCCAACACCACCATGCCCCCTAAACCATGTCCTGAAGCGCCACATGCACAGGGTTTTTTTAAGACTTGACCACTTCCCCGGGCAGCCAGTTCCAGCAGCTTGTTCCAATCTCAGGAAAGAAATTTTTCCTAACACCCAATCTAAACCTCCCCTGGTGTAACTTGAGGCCATTTCCTCTCATTCTATCGCCAGTTACTTGGGAGAAGAGACCAAACACTCACCTTCACTACAACCTCCTTTCAGGTAATTGTAGGGAGTGATAAGGTCTCCCCTCAGCCTCCTCTTCTCCAGGCTAAAGAACCCCAGTTCCCTCAGCCACTCCTCACAAGATCTGTGCTCTAGAGCCTTCACTAGATCTGTTGCCCTTGCCTGGGCACACTCCAGCAACTCAATATCTTTTTTGTAGTGAGGGGCCCAAAACTGAACACAGGATTCGCAGTGCAGCCTTACCAGTGCCAAGTTCAGGGGCACAATCACTTGCCTACTCCTGCTGGCCACACTATTTCTGATACAAGCCCAGATGCTCTTGGCCTCTTTGGCCACCTGGGCATGCTGCTGGCTTATATTCAGCTGGCTGTTGACTGACACACCCAGGTCCTTACCCAAGCCTGGTAGCATTGCGTGGGGTTGTGGTGACCCAAGTGCAGGACCTGGCACTAAGTCTAGTTGAATCTCATACAATTGATCCAGCCTGTCCAGATCTCTCTGCAGAGCCTTCCTACCTTTAAGCAGATGAACATTCCCGCTCAACTTGGTGTCATCTGCAAAATTCCTTAGCGTGCACTCAATCCCCTAATCCAGATCATTGATAAAGACAGCAAACAGAAGTCGTGCCAATACTGAGCCCCGGGGAGCACCACTTGTAACCGGCTGCCAACTGGCTTTAACTCCATTCACCACAACTCTTTGGGCCCAGCCATCCAGACAGTTTTTGAGCCCAGTGAAGAGTACACCTATCAAGCCATGAGCAGCCAGTTTCTGCAGGAGAATGCTGTGGGAAATGGTGTCAAAGGCTTTACTAAAGTCTGGGTAGACAACATCAACAGCCTTTCCCTTTTCCACTAAGGGGTCACCTTGTCATAGAAGACAATGTATCAGAATTTCTGATACAGGCCAGGACGCTGTTGGCCTTCTTGATCACCTAATTCCACCTTTCAAAATACTGCGGTTTAAGATAGCAACTAGGCTATAAATTGGCTAAATATTAAAAAATAAGGAAGAATAAGCAGCAGTTGATTGATTTATTTTACACAATGAAATTTAACTAGGAATTCAACTGATCAACAATGATTTTTAGAGATTAAGAAAATGGGGGGTGGTCCGTTCAGAATACTTTTGTTACATCGCAGAAGTTCTTCTAGGGATATGGTCTAGTCTAGTTGTTCAAAGCCTCCAGCCACATGGTATGTATTTATGCAGCTTTACTGGTATGCTGGACGGGCCTGTGGGGACAGTAATCAACAGCTAGTTTTTCACTGAGCAAACTGCAGCACGCTATCAGAAACAGACATACTTTTTTTCCTGAACCGTACCACATTACAATCTGGGAGCTGTGCTTTCCTTAGGAAAGCATTCCCTGCGTGACCTCAAGTACAGCATTCCCATCAACTTAAGCTTGGGGCAGCCAAAGGAGAAAAATTAAAACCAAGAAATTCATCTAGACGGTGCAATAGGGAACACTTTAGAATGTTGTCCAAAAATAAAAAATAATAAAAAAAATCCTAGAAACCTCCTCCCACATGGACCAGACTGTGACTTAATTACACAATCCTTTATGAAAACCTCAAAACATAACGAGATTTTTACAAAAAGTCTTCAGAGCTGACAAGTCTGCTAAAGACGCAAACTCATCCCTTTACTGAAGACGTTTCTATTTCCTGTGTTCTTTTGATATGAAACAAACCCCTTCAGACTAAAAGTATATAGCTGCTTTTTATTTTAGCCAAACATAACAGATTCTAATATTGTAAAATATCTCCAGCTTAATTTAAACTCAAAGACAAGATTGACTCATTGCAAACCAGAGAAATTAGAAAACTCAGTCTCAGCCAGCTCTCCAAGATACCTCACCAACGCAGGAGAGCTTTGCTGAAGTCATTTTCAAAAGATTCACTGGTAACTTTTCCTGAAAGCAGTCCTTCAATTACTGCATCTTTTAAACTTTGCACTACATAAACAGGATGACCTGTGCACCCATGTATCGATTTTGCATTCTAAAACACAAACC
Source organism: Phaethon lepturus (assembly GCF_000687285.1). Lineage (NCBI taxonomy): Eukaryota > Metazoa > Chordata > Aves > Phaethontiformes > Phaethontidae > Phaethon > Phaethon lepturus. The sequence goes on along the minus strand of NW_010542444.1, from coordinate 137,713 downwards.
TCAAACTTATTCATGGGATGATTCACAACTTCTTATACAACGTGTTTCACTAGCACTTCTCCACCCACTTTTGATTTCCAAAAGCTCATGAGGTAACCACAGCAATTACTTACACAGGAAAGTAATGCACTACGTTATAGAAGTAATAGAATATGTTTTAGCAACCTATACGCAGAGGAGGAGTCAGCATCATGTTAGCAGTCATGTCTCCATGGACCATCAGTAATTCACACAATTTCTTTTTAATAAAGGGAACTAATCCCACCAAGGTTTCTATCAAAGTATGCACGCTTTCCACAGGCAGTGTCCACCACTCTCACAGGGAGGAGCATAAAATAGTGTTACTCAGGAGATTCCTAAAATTTTGCAAACGAATCTTAACTAAGATGTTAACAGCCTGTTAGAAACCAACTTTTCCCCAAAGAGCAACCTACTAGAATCCCAAATGAAACAAAACAAAAAGGTATTCTGGCCCTTTAGAAGAGCAAAGTGAAAAAACATGAGGGCAGAGGGGAGAGGAGGAGAAGTTATCAAGGGCAACACTAACGCTCTAACACAGCTCTGCGTTTCTTCCTTGAGGGAAATGCCTGGGAAGCTCTGAAAGGTCAGAGCCTTTCGGTGTCCACGGCAGCCCCACCGTGCACCCCTGATGGGCTGTGGCCAGTGCCACAGCTGTAATGGTGTAAGGCAAGCAATACAGTGAAAGGGAAGACAAAAGGAGTGGCTCTTTGGTTAATTAACATCCTTTTCCTTCTACTGATGAGTCAATGAGACCTTAATGCAAACACCTCTAGTGTTTGTTTGTTTCCTCTTGACTAGAGTTCTGTAAAAACAATTGCTCCAACATTCTTAAAGTCAAATTCTCACCATGGCCCATCATATCATTTCAGTTATAAAAGAAATGACTGAGGTCACAGAAGCTCCGAGTTCTCCCAGTACACATACAAAAGTACTCTGTGCTACATATAAAATCTGTGAGAGATTATTCTGAAGTCCTTGAGTCTAAGTTAGCTTCAAGGGCATGTAAACTCCATGCAAGGCAGAAGAGGGAGCATGGGAAGAAGCTAGGTAAACAGTGGAATCCTGCTCTCCTATGAATTCCCTAGAGCGAATCCATAAGACACTCCTACAATTTTTCCTGGGTGTTTTTATACTCATAGCAAAGGATATGCTGGAATCAACACGGAAACAAAGACTTCATGTCAACAGCTTCAGGTCATCCTGCCACTGAGGGCCTTTCAACATCAGAAGCTGATTTTGGTGCCTGAGCTATTTTCAACACTACAGCCAATCACTTGAAGGAGAAAGATGATCTCATTCGATTGATTTTCATTGCCCACAGCTAAAATCTCTTTCTTAACAGAAGTAGCAAACTTGTCATCACACAGCACTATTTTCCTTACAGAAATGTGCATGCAGTGAAATACTAGAGACATGCCTCAGTATCAGCCAGTATCTTTTTTCCAGAGAAATTTATATATATATATATCTCATATTTTACCTTTGTGTACCCTCCCCATAGCTGTCAAATCAGAAAGTATGTTAACACTTTCATGCTGATATTCCTCCATATTTTTTAACAATCCTTACACTGTGTCAAGCTCCTAAATGAATATTTTAGGCCCAAATAATTAATTTCCCACCAGGTTTTAGTCTGTTGAAACGGAGAGGCAATAAAATTAATCCCAAAACAAGCTGTGTAAAAACATTTCATGTACTTTCATCTTAATGAAAAACATCAGTAAAGGCAAGCTTTTGAGAGATTAAAAAATAAAAGCTTTGCTACATTTATATATACTTGGCTTTCACCTCTAACTAGAGGTGAAAGTTATGTTTCATTATTCTTACTTTCTAGATGGTTCTACTCCCACCTACAGTACCTCAGTTTCCCCTGAGAGAAACCAGTTGGTCTCGAGAACAGAAGAGCTGCCGTTTCTATCGTCGTGCTAAGGAGAGGTCATTGTTTTGTTTTTAAGTCATCCTGGATTTTCATCAGCATCCTCTTTTCCTACATGGAAGCTTTCAGACTTTGTCTATGTAACACAATGAGTTACTTCTGCAACTGACACAAAAGTGTGCAGGAAAAGCGCCTGCATTTCAAACAGCAAGCTCATGTCATCGATTATCAGCGAGCCGAGTCCAAGCATGCATACTCAGATGAAAACTTGGCCTTACAAACACTATCCATCCCAATGCTCCAGGGAATCCACTGATCATTTGGGCTGGAGATGAAATTTCTTTCCTCTTTTGACCAGAGCTCTGTAAAGAGCAGATGTTTTCAATGATGTATCCATAATGATGCCAAGATGGTGGTTTTTTTTTTCCTCCTGAACAGTTAATTTCACATCCAGCAACGTGTGCAAATAATTTAAGTTGTTCCTTCTGATATAAGATACCTCACACTTGTCTATGCTGACTTTCATCTGCTGTCAAGCTGTCCGAGCTAGGTCCAGCCACACAGACAACAGCGACTGCAGGGCTGGGCACAGAAAAGGAGCGCAGCATCTCCCCTGCTCGCAGCCCGGAGCGTGCACTGGCACCCGGAGGCACTAACGGAGAAAGCTGAACTTTCATTACCATTCCCTTCCACATTAGGTGCAACCTCAGCCTTGTCACCTGGTTTGGTTCGGTTCTCTTGAACCTCCTCCTAGCCTACATTAACAGCAATTAAGCTAAATACTTGTCACCAATTTATTTTGCAATCTTAAAGTGATTACTCAGTATATTAGCAGTACTGTCATTATATAGAAGCTTAAAACAAACAAAAATACTCCATTGTTGAAAGAAGATTCATTCCTGTTCTAATCTAAAAACCTGTCCACAGAAGTGAAATCAAAAGGAATAACACAATTATGTTCACACATTTAGCAATGATGTAGCTTCAGAATTCAAGTGTTCTGTTTCAATTTCTCTAGCAACTTCAAGCTTAAAGGGATACAACACAGCCACACTCATACCAGCAGCTTACGTGGTTTGGTTTCAACAGTACAGTTCAAACATTAGGACCCCGGCAGCTTGGGCTACCAGAGCTGCTCCTGTGCTGACAACCGAGCCAAATTTCACACTATTTGCAGCATCTTTGTGCTATACTGCAGAAACGCAACTCCTGTGTAACCCTGCCCTCTTACAGACAGTTGTGGGATTTATCCAAGGTTTCCTGCTCTATCACCATTTAAGAATACAATGGTAGAACCAGACTAGGTTGCCTACCAGTGCTCACTCTTCCTGCTTTCATGCTTGCTATGGATAAATTTAACTTGGAGGAGGTTTGAAACATTTGTCCATCACGTACTCCTATCTATACAAAACCTTTTCTCACAGTATAAAAGCAAGAGCATGCAAAGCCAGGCAAGAACATGGCCAACACAATGTGTTTTGGATATCCTAACTGGCATCTAGCCCCTTGGGAACCACTGCCAGCAGGAACAGATGAGCTACTCTGTGCTGAGGAGGTATAATAAACATGGCAGTTTTCAGCAGCTCCCTGACACCTCCACCATCTGCTATAATAAGATATTAGTGTGAAACAAGAGTCATCCAAGTCCAAATACAGATACTTGTGCTTGGACTACAGTAAAATGAAACTCACACTAACCAAAATGGAGTGTAATAGCAGAGCTATGCACCAGAAAACATCCTTCCTTAGGTCTGCCTATCTGATAGCTGTGGGTAACCCTTGTAAGGACAAACCTCTGTTTCATAAACAAAATTTTTTTTTTTTTAAAGCTGAGTTTTTATTCTTGAAAATTTCAAGGTTCATTAATTCTGCAGCACATGCAAGGCAATTGTAAGGGATAGATAATAGAGGATCAAGATGCAGGATCCATGCCTTAATGAGACTGGTGAAAACAAGGTGGGTTGTCACAACATCCGGTAAGTCTATATGAAATTTCCACAAAGTATCTGGAGGAGAAATACATTTCAGACCAAGTTTGACAAAACCATGTCAAGCAATTACTATGGCTGCTTGGAAAGTAATCGAGATGTCTTGGCACTCACACTGCTCTTTACTGCTGTCGTCATGTTTCTAGCTTATTAGAAATCAATATGAAACAAAGTCTGGGTGGCAGATGCTAACCACCTCCAGAAATGTTTTACTCCTTCTGTATTAAGACAGAAAAGGGCTAAGGCAGAAGTCCAGGAGTCCAGCTTCCTTATGGTAACGACAGGGGAAATGGTTCCCCAACAGCTAGTTCTTCACAAGCTTTGCTTTCCACAAAACATCTAAAAATGGAAGAACTTTTGCAGGCAATTAAAAAAAAAAAAACCCAACCACAAATTACACACAGACCTCACAAAAAACCCCATTCTTTCCAACCTATCCCTTGACTATATGCAGGCCTTTCTGCAGCAAGGAAAGGAGCCCTGTCAAAAAATTAATTCCAACATCATTTGAACCTCAGCCAAGATGGTTATCTGGTCCATATTTTACCTCACATTTAGGTTGCCTGACACACCTAATCAGATCCATAGCTTTGGTCCCCTCCCAGCTTCTTTGCTGCCTCTCCCTGCTTCAGATGCAAGGCAACGCACAAAACATGTTTCAGATGGAATGATTCAACATGGAAAACATACAGTTCATCCAGAAGGAAAGATTTCAGATATGAAAAGGCTCCAAACCACTGTGTAACCAGGAATCTCTACAGTATTTGTCATTTTTGTTTCATGGATTTGCTTATTGTAGAGAGATAAGAAATTCACCTTCAATTTCATAATACGAAAGTTTCCTATCAATACTGCTTAATGCTTACCATCGCTGAGGAAGAATCTCAGCACACATCAGTCTTGTGATGAGAAATATGAAAAGGCAATGTAACATTTTTATGATCTGGTAGGTCCTTGAAATTTGGAAAACAAGAGCCACTGTTTACAGAAAATCCATCTGGTCTTTAAATATTATTCAGATTCCTTCCTAAAAAATTAAAAAGAATTGAAACAGGAAATACTGTGTTCTTTGTCTCATACTGCAAGTTTATTTTAAGAGGAAACTGTGTATTACAGGTCTATTGTCATTATTATTTAGAACCTCACACTCCAGACAGCTACACTAGTGGTTTAAACTTGCAAAAACCGTACAGGAGCACCACAGGAGCCTGGCAGCCCAGGCTTCTGAACTTCCCGCTGATTTGTCATGGGTTTTAAGTCACCAGCTTCACTTTGCCTCAGAATGCTTCAACCTATTACATGTTTGAAACGGAAACATGAGACCATGCACTAGCCACTACTTCTGCACGCTGAGAGAGGTTCTTGGCAGAAGGTGTGCTCTTGTTTGTGCTCTGGCTTTGAAATCCAGAAGTGCTTGTGGCTGTTGTACCCTGCCTTTTGTAATAGCAGTCAAGATATTTTAAGATAATACAAAAAACCAACAGCAAAGGAATGGTGCAAACAAACATTAGACCACAGCAAAGGGCTGCATTTAGTTTAACCTGCAGAGAACGAGGTTTTTCAGTTGCCTTAAAACTTCCAATCTGTTCAGAATAAAACAGGTAGCAAAGTCTCACACTTTCTCATCTATATAAGTTCACAAGTCAGAAGTTCAACAAATGCTCTTCTCCAGCAGAAATAGTATAGATGAGGGAAATCCTTGTTATCTACTAGCAGCCTCTCAAAGCAAAAGCAAGGAATAGCAGCCAGATCTTCTCCCAGGGGAAACTATATTTTAGAAGGCTCTTCCCTCTAGCAGCCGTACAAAGTCATACACTCACATATATAGTTACAGTCCCATGGAGTCGTCCTCTTGCTTGAAGTGCCTGCTGTTTCTAGTTTGTATAGCAATAGCTATTTGGCTGCATGACAAATCACAAGCAACACCTTCACACAGGAGCTTGGTAATGCTTCACAGTGAAGCGCTCTCCATCAATCATGATTTCTTTCCAATTGCTCTTCCTATCCTTCATACTCTTAAGCCATTCCAAGATTGAGGCACCTGAGCAGCCATTCTCCACATAGCTCTGGGATTTATAGGATCCCATGCACAGATGTGTCAGCCGAACGCTCCAATATTTCACTATTAATAATCATATTCCACACTCTACCTTTTATGCTCTTACCTGCTCACACACTTGTGGGCCTAAATTAAACTGTTCTTGTGCTAAATGTTGAAAAAATAAGCTCTATTAAAACATTCCCTGAATAAACCTCTGCAATATCAGTGGGGGAGACATGCTACTAGGCCACATGTAGCTCAAATATTTTCTAGGATTCTGTCTGACCAGAAGGCATCCATTGCCTTGTTAGAGAGCTCTGCAGTTGGACCCCGTGGAAATATCTTGGCATTCCCCTGAAGTCATGAAATGCAGATGTAGCAGTTTGCACTGAGCTGATGCTTTGGAGATGTGCCATCACACAAACTCAACACATTATTAATCTGGTCACAATTTCCATTATAAACTCAATGACACTTAAAATGATATGTATTTACATTTAAATTATAGATAGGCTTGGAAATATTTTAATTAGTAATCGATTTCTTACTCCACCCAAAAACAGATGGTATGAATGTATGAGGGGAAAAAAGGCTTAGAAAATAATAATACTAAGCAACACAAGGAATGTTTAATAAATGGGCCAAACCCTGAGCTCAGAGTCAGGGAAAAATACTGTCTGCACTTTGATTAAGTCAGTGGTGGGGCACTCTGGCACATGTTGGTATTTGCTTATTTGCAGCATATGTTGCACAATTCCAGCAGATGCTTTCAAATGAAGCATTAAAAAAAAAATAAAGTATTTCCCACTTGTTAAAAGAAACAAGTCTCACCACTTATTAATCATGATAAATACTTTTTCCTATCAAAAATAAAAAACATAATTGTATTATCAGTAGAAATATATTCAATACAAAATCCTCCCAACTACAGTCATAAAATGCAGCAATGGTGCTACTGATTTTTTATTTTTTTCAAAATACAGTGTAGCAACCCATGCTCTTATATACAAATCACTAAGTGAGGATTGTAAAGAGAGTACACTATCTAGTTATCTGGTTAGAACCTCCTGTTCTAGCTCCAGTGGGACTTTAAGGAATAATACTTAACATAGAATCTTTAAGGTTGGAAAAGACCTCTAAGATCATCAAGCCCAACCATCAACCCAACACCACCATGCCCTGAAGTGCCACATCCACAGGTTTTTTTGAACACCTGTAGTGATGGTGACTCCACCACCTCCCTGGGCAACCTGTTCCTGGGCAACCGGCAAAAGTGTTCAAGAGAGCTTGACCACTCTCTCAGAAAGAAATTTTTCCTAATATCCAATCTAAACCTCCCCGGCACAACTTGAGGCCATTTCCTCTCGTCCTGTCGCTGGTTACTTGGGAGAAGAGACCAACGCCCACCTCACTATAACCTCCTTTCAGGTAGTTGTAGGGAGCGATGAGGTCTCCCCTCAGCCTCCTCCAGGCTGAACAAGCCCCGTTCCCCCAGCCACTCCTCATAAGACTTGTTCTCCAGACCCCTCACCAGCTTCCAGCCAGCTCAGTATTTGTAAGCACTAATGTTAAACTAGCCTTTGAAGGCAAACTGCTCATTCCTAGTGAGACTGAAGACCAAATTTTAATTAAAAACAAAGCTAGCATTTCTAGGTGTGCTCAAAGTTTGACCAGATTTAAATAGGTTTGTGCAGGAAGAAATAAATCCTGGACTGTCAAACGAAGGTCCTATGACTGGCATGATAAACATCAGATTTGTAAATAAAATATTTGGGAGATGATTGTTTCTTTTAGATTTTTCCAACCATCATTCTTAGACCCGACTACATTATGGTGAACAAAAGAAAACGTTAACCTAAAGCGCAGGGAAGTCCACCCCAAAAGGTAAAATTCAGTGAAGTGATGAACTCAAATGAGCATCTTGTAGAAAAAAGTGCTGGGCAACATTGGTAAATGGCACTATCACAGAGCCACCTGTAACACAGCTAGCCAGCCAAAAGCATCCATAACCTGACCTCTGGCTGCAGCTTCATTCACCTTTCTCTATTAAGTAAGAGTGTAATACTCAGGAAGCACACACAGTTGCTTAACTTCAGAGTACGTTTCCTTCTTAACCCGACAGATCTTTGCTACACCCTCTTTGCAACAGCGCAGCCAAAATCATGACATAGCCTGACAAGCTGCCTTGCTGCAGCTTTTTGTTTGCTGAAGGGAAGGAGCCGTTGTAACAAGAAAGTTAACACATGCCATCACTGTACAAAAAGGAAGATACCACCACAGAACACCTATTCTCTTCTGAGACAGGTTCGCTTTCTGTCAGCCAGCTGAAGAAAACTCATTTTCAAGCCACCACTGTTCCAAACTGGCATTTTCTGCTGAGTCTTTCTAGCCCAACTTTTAAACTAGCATTTATCTTGCAATTCTCAATCCTGTAATCTATCTATAGCCAGAAAAACCTTTTAATTTGTTCAAAGTTTTGCAGGATCAAGACTTTCCTTCAGCAACCACTGCATAACTCCAAAAGGCTTATTGCTCACCTTCCAAAGCAGCTGGTTTGCAACATCCTTGCAGAAGTTACTATGAAAACAGCATTTAATGCAGCCTGGGTTAATGTTGCTATAGTTTCTGCAGCATTCCCCAGTCTTATAAGGGAAATATTCCAAAATGCACAACATATATATATATATATACACACACCATAGGTAACACTGTCTCTAATAATGCTGTTTTACTGTTTATTTTTCTGCTAATGACTCTTTCAAGGCATCCTGTTTCATGTGATTACACTAAACCCAAAAATAGTATTACAAAATATACTTAAGTAGTGAAATAAAATGTGATATAATTATACATTTCAGCATGGTTTACCACTGGCTACCCCAAGTGGAGAGGCAGAAGAGGAAAGGCAAGGGAGTTTTTACCATCATCTTCAACATGAGCACCTCGGGCACATTTCCTCTTTAGGTCTGAAGCTACCAGAAAATACAGCAATGAGCAAGAAAACAGTGAATGGTGTCTTTTCTGTCCCCAAAGTCTTGGTCACAGCTAAGGCCATTTTACTTTTTTATTACACTGTCATTATGAGCATCTCTTTTTCCACTTCCTAAAACAGCATGCTCCTTTCCCAAAATGGTAGAAAAAACAACATCGGAAAAAACAGTTGGCTGTACTCCCCCCTTCTTGAATCACAAGGACACAATGGGCCACTCACATACAGCAAAATGTCTCAAATTCACCAACACACCCCAAAGAGGCCACAGTCAAACTTTGGGACTCCTCTGAAAAACTCTTATGGTAAATTGAGTAAAGTGATCAAATGCACACTCTTGGAAAAAAGTTTTCTTATTCAAAATATTTTAAGTCTCAAAAGATGACAAACACGTCCTAGTTTTGGAGAACAAAAGTGTTTCACAACAAAACAATGCTTTCAGGGGGTAAATGGCTTCCAAAAATCCCTGAAAACCTAGTACCTCTTCAAGGGTGTACCACCATGTAATTCTTTACAGGCCACATGATTCTTTAAGAGTTTATAAATCTACGCTGCATTTTCAGAGGCAGAAAGAGGGAAAAATATCACTCTCCATGACACCATTGACATCTGAGATTCTGTTAAGAATGCACTTTCAGGCAGGACCAGGATTAGCGTACTACGTTAGTGGCTAAGATCAGGAAATGGGCTGCACTTTGTAACAGCATTTTTTATTTGTGTGAATTTCTGAATGAAAACCCAAAGCATGTGGTATGTGTGCAAATTGGTTTAAAATGCCAGACTTTTCTTTTAGAGCAAGGAGGTATATTCCAATCCATCTCTAGTTAAGGATGCGAACAGGGGCTTAAACCAAAATGAGAGAAAAAAATTTACACCTTTGACTATCACATTTCTTTTCAGACCAAGTCCTTGGTCAGAGAGCAAGTTTTCCACATCATCTGTCAGCATCAGCATTTCTCCCACACAGAACAACTCAGTCCATGCACAAAATAGAACCAAAAAAGCAAATACCTGTACCCTCTCCTTACAATTGATAAATGCTACTTAGACATTTCAGTGTCAATATTTTTGATGGAAATACATAATTCATAACTGTGACAACCTGTGACTAAGTATCTTTTCTGCTTTTGTTATTACTCTTTATATTCTATGCTTTCCAAAATTCTTTATATTCTATGCTCCGCCTTAGAGACATGATTGGATCAAGTATACACTATGCAATCATCACTTCAATATTAAATGAAAAAACAGCTTGTATATTTTACACCTGAAGATCATTATTCTCATACTGACCTAACTAAGACTGTGACCCAAGGAAAGAATGTGCCTTCAGTGAAGTTCAAAAGCAACAAGATTTATTTCATTAAGAAATTGTCTATGGTCCTTGGGCTTAATCTTCAGAAATCTAAAATTAAATGGGCCCAAAACCTATTTATGGTTCTCCAGTTCTCAAAAAAAACCCAAACCCAAAAAACCCCACAACGTGCTCCAAGAACTATTTTATTTATTCCATGTAAAAAGACAACCAGTCTTGTCACCTGCAACAGCTCCCTCAGAAAAAAACTAAGGACAGAACCTAGGAGTATGTGACCCTTACGGAAGAACTTGAGCAGCATGAACAGTCTACTGATTCCTGTCATAAGACTGCAGTGACACTGATTTTTGATACTGCAGTGACTTCAATAACCCAAAACCCGGAGGGCTGCACAGCATTATGCTGGGAATGCTGGGTAATACCCGAAGTAGTAACAAAAGAAAAGAGTGCTTAGTAATCAGCTACAGGTCCACAGCACAAGTTTCAAGGCATTTTATTTTACTAATTCACAGATGAGGTCCGCCTCCACGTTCTTTACTCTGTTTTCTACAGTGCCTGCAGGATCCTTGCTTAATGCGTTTCTACAATTGCGGTGGCCTAGGACAAGAGATATGTTGTAAAAAGAGCACTAACATTAATCTTTGCTCTGTTCAGGTTTGCAGCGACTTGCAGGAAGGTCACTGAAGGAAGCAGTAGGATGCAGCATAGTTTCATTGATCTCACAAGGGGACATGACACTTCCACAAAGGTGGTATGAAGAAGCAGTCAGTAGCTTTGAAGCTGCACAAAGAACCCTCTTTCTCAGGGTCAGAGTCAGTGCTAGGTCAGCCACTGTACAACCTACACTGTAGGTCAACCTACAAATGACATCTTGTGGGTGCTTTTAGTTTCCAAGATGTCTTCAAGGGATTTGAGGTTTCAGCTGAAGTTTTATTTGCTTTCTGTTCATTAGTTATAACATTAACAATATGTACTACCTTATGAAGCACCGAAAGACTGAAATGTAGTCATCATTATAGCATTATGTGGTCTAGTTCAAACAGCTGCCCTACCTCCTCAGTGCTCAGCAGGAGTCCAGCTGGTGTCTCCACCACGTTCTGCCTTCAAAATTGTCATCCTGCAAAACTGTTCCAGATGAATCCCTGCACTACAATGGGATCCCCAGTCACTCCAAGGGGACTCCACTGAACTGCATGGATCTAGGCAAGCACAGCAGATGCATCCAAGCATGAATCTTCTGAGGTGATTTATAAATCATCCCCAGATTACTTAAATCTACCAAGCAGTGATTTACCTCTTCGAGCCCTGTAATATTCTTAAATGTAGAGCAAGTTCTATCATTACTCCAATGCAGCAGCAAAATAAGAAATTATGACATGATAGGAGTATTACATATGCATGAAGTGATCCTGCTTGCTAGGATAACACTGTACATGATGGCTGGAATTAGTTTTCCAACTAGAAGACAATGTTATTAATAAAGCAGGACCAAAAAAAAAAAAATGTTGATTTTAAAATCAAGTAATGTCTTTGTGTAACAATCAGATACAACTTCATTAATGAGTGTGTTATCATAGCCTAAAAGAAATTAAAACTCATTTTCCAGAGTAACAGCAAAAGAAACCTTTCCTGACTCAGGCAAGTAAATCAAGTGGGATTTTCAGAAACAGTCATTTGACTCCAAGCAAGGAAAATTCTCAGAGCGCCATGTGGCTTCACAGCCTCACCCCCAGAAAAGTCTCTTAAGCTACGTCCTATTCACGTAGGAAACACTAACACCTGCCTATTTTGGTCCACAACTTGGCTTTCCTGAAAAGAAACACCAATATTTCTCACTGAGAGTAGGACCAAAGTCTTTTTGCTAGTTCAATGAACTATGAAGAGCAGGGCTTCTCCTTAGCCAGTCTGTGCATGGGCAACCCAATGCCATTTACTGACCCCATTTATAATCCCAGCACAAAGATGGTATGTAAATACTATTAAGGAGGTTATACAGGGGAG
>NW_010542444.1:95389-125451 GCF_000687285.1 Phaethon lepturus | reverse complement strand
GCAAGGGACAGAGGTAACATCATCTACTACAGCATTCCCATCACCCAAGTAGATGATAGCTTCTGATGGGACCAGCATGGATAAGGAGGGCATCCCTGGGTTTCCCTTTTCTAAGGCTGAAGCAGGAAAGAAGGCTAAATACTGAGGATTAGGGACTGACAGACAGGGAAAACTCCCTGGAGAATCTGTCACAGAACTGCCTCTATATAGAATAACTATAGATTTTTGTGAATACGATGAAGAAGTGCAGGCGGTTTTGTTTCTACACAGTGCTATTCCCAAAAGAAGTCATGCATACACGCCACCCCCCCAACAGCATCACACGCTCCCTTCTCTACCTTCCTGCACATGGAGGGACAGATGCCTGCTCACACCCATGCCCACCACCCCCTTCAAGAGAGTCACAATTCCTCCTTTAATTTCTCCAGTGAAACCATCTCATATATCTTTATCTGCTACCCAAGCCTTTCTTCCCTCTCGCATTCCTCTTGTCCTTCATTCCAGCATCCAGGCCAGGCATCTCTTTATGAGGCAAGCATCCACTCCAGCCCCAAGCATCTGTTCCACACATCCCTGCTTAGGCAGAGTCCTCAGATCCCACTTTTCCTGGTTACTGTTTCCTCCTGCTCTTCCTCTGCCCACTCTCACATCCACAGCCAACCTCTCACTTCCCCTCTTCTTTTAGCATGGCTCAGTTCATCTGCCTGCTCGGCTTGTGTCGAAACTGCCACTCACACACTCCCAGTTCCCCAAAGGCACAGACAGATATTAAGGAACAGCTTTAAATAGAGCAAAGCAAAAGGTTTTGGTCTATTCCTGCAGTGCTGCAGTTTTAAAATACCTTGAAAAGAATCCCTACCAAAGCCGTACATTACTGAATATCCTGACAATAGCTTTTAGACTCCTTTTTTTAATTCCCAATAGCTAGCATGTACCCACAACAGTATGCATGTGTCTGATCATTTAACAGTTAATACTATTAGCATCTAGATACCCACCAGGCTATTAAGTTATTAGCTATACCCTTGTATCTCAAGATGCAATTGAACATGGTGGGGAGGGAAAGACAAGAGTCTTTCAAATTCGTCTGAAAATTATTTCCAAAAGACTCTTCCACACAGTATGCTCCAAAAGGTGCTCTTGACTGAAGTAATCTTTAACAAACAATGCAGAAAAATCAGTTACTGTGTGACTGCTATCAGGAACCACCGTGCACTTCAGAGTGGGCAGACATCTGTTACATCTGTTTCAACGAAAACCCCCAAGGAGTATTCTGCAGTTTGACATTATAACTCTCAACTGCAGTGCCAAATATGAAGAACATAACACAGCAGGGTGTCCAGGGACAGGGAAAGGCAATCCAAAGGACTGCCCTAGTTTCTGTTAAAAATAGGTCAAAGAGCTGGTATAATCAAAGTCTGGCAGTGCATACTAATTACTGACAGCATGTCTTACACTTGCATTGACTGGAAGCAACCCATACGCAATCTTATTAGCTAAATATACAGGAACTCTTTTTAGATATTAAATATTTGAAACAAAAACATAGATTTCCTATCACTGCAAGAAACTGGTTGTACTCTGGATGACCTATCAGATTAATTTCCGGTTAAATCAATAACTGAGACATACTCTCCATGTAATGATTTAAAATTTATTAATGTATATTTGCTGAACTAATAAACATGTTACACTATGAATCTCAAATAGCTTGTAGATGATGTTGATTACAGGACATAAGATTGCTGCACAAGCACATACAAAACCACCCACGACAGCACTGGCAAAGAGGAAATGGAATCGAAGTAGAGAAGGATTGTGCACATTTTTAGAGGTAAAATGTGCTAATTAAAAGACAATGTTGGGTCTCTATACCTAAAAATTAATACATATCGTCGGCATTGCCTTTACGGCCAATCAGTAACTTTACAATTCCTTTCAATTTCGGCAGATATTAACACAGGAGGAAAAAGCTAGTGTTACTGTATCCCCGAGATAGAACATCACTAGTTTCGGTTCAATCACAGATTGCTCTACATACCCATACTTTGTGAGTTGACAAGTGTGTCAGAAAAGGGGAAGAGGCTGAGAATTTCATTTTACAGTTTATCTTAAAACAATAAATGAACTGACCTGTTAAAGGTTCTTTCCAGACATCCCAAGCAATCTCACAAAATCCTCCTAAATGAACACCTGTAATGAAGGAAAGAAAAAAAATATCTTGAATCTGAAAGCAATGTAATAATGATTTCACAGTTAGATATATACATAACTTTGACATTGCAATATTACTGGCTTGACTGTATCACCTTCTCCTCTTTGATCTGTTCATCCTGCTAGAAAAATCTGAAATAGTAATAATGTGCTAACTAGGCAACAACATTGTGGGTCCCTGCAGCCTAAGTAAGGATTGCAAACAAATGCTCTCAGAAAATTATTTTCCTTGAAAGCTGTTGGTCCATCTTCAAGAGAAGGAATAGGAAACCAGATAGATGAATATAGCTTTTATTTTCCTACATCACTGTTGAATTAGCACAATTTTAGCCAAAGAACAAATGTGTTTAAGAAAGTTGCTTTAGTTATGAACAAAGGAAAGATTCTTTCTTCCTATTCTAATGCAAACATTTTGGATAGAGCTAACGTGCAAAACTTGTTAATAGAAATTTGTTACTTCACAGTAGAGCAAGTTCGAAAACCAGAAAATGCACCCATCCCTTCAAATGAATGAATTTCCCATTATAGCAGAAGCTGCACTCAGCAATACAAAGAAACTTTCTAGTTTTCCTAAATAGTTTTAAATTAGGAACAAATAAAAGAATCTCATTTACTTATAATCTTTTTGAGGGTTTTTTGTTGTTGTTGTTTTAAATGATTGGATAATTCTATCCCTTAAGTTGAAACAAATGCCTGTCTCAGCAAAGGGCTTGTGGTAAAGAGCGCTGTTGATTGTGTTTTTGCAATCAGTAATGAAGGAAGAGCTGGCTGGGGCACATTATTTGCCCAAGAGCACGTAACTGAGCATTTCTTGTCAAGAAATTGGTGTGTTAATTTAGGGCACCTGAGTTGGATATACTAAAATTGTGTTTTTTCAAAGTTTATTTTTCCTGTAGTGTTAAATACTTGCAAGTTACATATGAAGATACTAATGTAAGAAGTTATACATGCACAGGGGTAAAAGGGTACTCTAAGTACTTGGCCTCATAAGGCTGTAAGTACAGAGCAAATTAAGACACCCTCTGTTTTCACATGCACTAAGCATTTTTTTACTTTCATCCTGTACAAAATTATATCAAAGCAGCAAGACATTAAGGCTTTTGACCCAAGAATTATTGCTTCCAAGTCAGGTTCTTCTGACAAACACATCTGTCCTGAAAATTCGTTCATCTCTCCAGCAAGATTTTGCTGACAGCGTATTCAGACACATAAGGAAAGACCCTTATTATAATAAGTGGATGTGTATTGATGGATTAGGTACATTGAGAAAATTTATAGAGATGTCTGCAATAAAGCTATCAATTCAGCAAATAATCAATATAAAAATTCTGCAGTCACCAGAGAACAGGTAAACTCGGTAAAAATCTATTAAGTCTTGGCTTTCTCCTTTTCTTCTACCAAGACTCATATTATTAATTTTTGAATTGCATAATTTCCAACAAATCTAGATAACCTGAAGGAATGAGAGACAGGCAATGAAGACATAACAGCATAGCACAGCACAAAGGCTGTGATCAGCAGCATTTACTGTAGTAGATGGTGGGTCACAAGTTACTGGAGTGTTGAAAAAGTCTGGAGGAATATTGCTGAAAACACTCTGCATTTCAGAAACAGTGAAAAATATTTCTTCACGATGGTTAATTCTGTTTTATAAGTAATGGCAGCCTCTTCAAATTTTCTCACAACAGTATGGATCCTAGGAGACAGGATCAGCAGGAGGTTGATTAGTGAAGCGTTACGGTTATACACCAATCTATCACTTACTAGAGGTTATCTAATGCTTATCATTGTTAGTGTGTTGAAACCAATCACCCAGGTAGTAACTACTATAACTCTCTGGTTCCAACAGTGCCAACACGGACAAGTTGATCTGTAACAAGTTTCTTGCAAAGAGTACTGAATTTCCTGTAATTCAAAGACAACAACTATCCTAATTGCTCATCTCTATGCTTTCAAGGAAAGATGTCCTTTACCATTAGAGTCAGCTTTTGGCTGTACTCTTCAAGTAGAGAGTTCTTTCATTAACTGTATATCAGGAACAGTTAGGAGTCAACTGAAGCACTGTATCTGTACACTGGAAAGCTCAGAAAACCCAGTCACTCATGCATTGCTGTTTCTCTTAACCTTAGCCACAGACTTATGCATTCTCTGCAAGCACAGTTCAGCTCAAAAAAGCCTCATGTTCGAGAGGAAAAAAAAATAAACCTCAGAGCCAGTCTCACACCTGATCAGTCCACCACAGCTGAACACTACATACAAAAACTGTATAAACAGCTTATTTTTTGACTTCGAGAGATATCTGTGAGAACTACTGTCAGACATTGCTGAGTACAAATACTAGTTAAGAACGCCACAGCATTCTTCACTTTTTTCATTTTTATAACCCAGAAATTGCCACAAATGTTTTCTTCTTAAAAAAAAATGGAAACAAAAATTGTGTCTCTGAAGTAAGATTATAGGAAACTAGTCTCCCCTTTGATGTTTGAAGTTTCATGCACACATGATGAGCAGACATAAGCATCCTTTGTGTGAAAGCTTCATGCCCAAAGCAGATTTTTCTGTCCAATTTCCCCAAAGTAAGACCTGGGCAATCATCTACACACGTGCTTGTCCAGTGCCATGGTTTAACCCCAGCCAGCAACTGAACACCGCACAGCTCCTCACTCACTTCCCCCCCAGCAGGATGGGGGTGAAGACAACTGGAAGAGTAAGAGTGAGAAAACGTATGGGTTGAGGTAAGAACAGTTTAATAGTTGAAATAAAATTACATTAAATAATAATTTGTAATGAAAAAGAGAATAGCAAAAAGAGATATAAAACCCAAGACAGACAAGAGATGCAAATGAAAAAAAACCTAATTGCTCACCACCAGCCAGCTGATGCCAGCCTGTGCCCCGGCAGCTCAGGGACAGCAGGCACACAAAGCTGGCCCAGGGCAGCCAGCAAGCTACTAGCCAGGTCCAGGAGCAACGTCCCAGCTCACCAATCCCCACATGACCCTTAGTTTCCCTGGGGTCCCTTTCAGCACTGCTTAGGCGCCTAAAGGAGAACCCACCAGCTCACCCAGGCCCATCTTGGCTTATTGGTACCTGCCAATAGGTGCCTGTCTTAAAAATAACGTATTTTCTTTCAAGAATCTGAACAGGCAGACAGAAATTTTTTCTTTTGTGATTTTAAAAATCTTGTCTGTATATTTTAATTGACATCCAAAAATAAAAATCCACTAACACTTCTCCAAGTGGTATAGATACTCATATAAAAAAAGCAGCAGAAAGACACTGAACCTGGTTCCATTTACAAGTTTTAACCACATCTCCAGAACTCCCAAGAGTACCAAGCTTCCCTTGCTTCAATGCATTGCTTACTTTGTGCCCTGCTTTATTAATCTGAGACCTGTTTGGACAAATCTTTTTGCTTTGGTTCCATCATTTGAACAACGTTCCCTTCAAATGTCAAACGCAGAGCAATGCTTCGGTATGATGTGTCTGTTAAAATGCAGACTCACTTTTCAAGCGGAGATGAGTAAAAAAATCAGCAACGAGAGTACAGCCTTAAGACAATACCTGAAGTGGCACATAAAATATTGAAATTCCGGTAACGTAAGTTTTAATATAAAAATCTGATGTCTCCGAACTTAGTCATGAGACCTCATCAGCTCACTACAACAGTCTTGATGCTTCCCCTAAAAGCCAGACTGTCTCCTGGGAGCCATCTTGCTAATATTTCTCAGTAGAATGTAGTCTGAGCATAATTGCCACTAATTTTACTTACCTCATTTGCTTGGTATCTCAGAGTTTTATAGTGGCTGGCACTTCTGATGCATTTTAATATGGTTTAAAAAGGAATCAGGCTGAATAAAGAGAAGAAAATGCTATTGTCTCCCTTCCCTGCGTAGCTGAAATCTAATTGCAAGCGCTTTCCCATTTTTCTGGCAGAGCTACCATTTTTTCACACCAGTCTCATTCCTGAAGATGTACATTGCAGTTCGGCACAAGGAATTAACCGGTACTAGAGCATAGCGTCCACTAACAATTTTTCAAAAGCACAACCAGGCCCTGGACAGCCTGAGGGCAGATGCCTGGGGACAGGAGCATGGTAAGATCCCTCAGCACCGAGAGCAAGGAAGACCCCGGGTCCGTAACTGGGAGGCAGCTGGGAGCAGACAGGAGCAGAACCCGGTCTCTTTGGGGGATGCTGTAACACAGCCCTAGGCGAGGCAGCCCTAGCTGGACGGGAGAAGCACAGCAGAAGCACCAGTTCAGAGTGCAGAACACCCCACAGAGGACGAGAAAAGGCAGGTATGGTGGGGGAGTGCGCAGGAGGGACACTGCTGGTTCTTCCCCTCCCAGCAGCCGTCAGCCCCTTCCCACTTGATGTTCCTGCTCCAGCAGCAATAGCTGTGGCCCCTGCAGGCTGTTCACTGGGCTCACAAAACCGAAGGATTCAAAATTAGCAAATGAATATTTAATCAATTAACATCAGGCAAGTGTGACAGCTTCAGATAAGCCAGTCTTTTTTACAGTGGGAAAATGACCAACATTTCATTAAACAGAGCATATTTCCATGCATACTTCGTGTAAAACAGAAGTAATAAAACAAGAGGAAAAATAAACCAATTTCCACAAACCCCTCAAAAAGATTTTTTTTTAAAACATCACACAACAATGTATAAAGACTTTAGTATCTATTTAAGAAATAAAAATGGAAAGCTACAAAATTATTTTAGTTTCAGACTGACTGAATGGGAAATTACCCTACGATTCCCATGTTTTTTCAAAAAAGTCCCAAATTCGGATAATCTTCTCCACCTCATCCCCCGGGTAACCCTTCTCCTGCTGTCACTGCCAGCACCAGTACACATTCTAAAACTTTACAGCTCTATCATCCCATGAAAAATGTTCCATACCTGTATGGAGAAGCAGTAATTTGCTTACATGGGCAGAATCAGCTGCCCCAGCCTAGTACGCGGGCTCTGTTTCAATACCCTGGGCTGGGAGTCTCTAGTCAAGGTGCTTACATCACCCAGAGAGGACACCTCCATTAGGCCCTCTATTTTCCCACAAACCTTTCTACCATAAAACTACATTTATCCAGCAGCCCCTCTCTCCAGGAAACTCATCCTTCCCAGGAAGGGAGCTGCGGGTGCACTGGGCTCTCAGTGCTCAGGCGTGCCCCTCGGAGCAGGTCTGGGTCTGCTGCAGGCTGTGAACATCTTTCTCCATTCACAGAGACCAAGGGGAAAAAAAAATGTTAAAAAAATTTTAAAGACTATTTACACACACGCACTCTGTGGGCCCAACAGTTACTGATCCAGAAGTAGCATCGATATGTTTTTTGATGGAAAACAAAAATTAATCAGCTCCGCTTTGACACGCCCAAGTTTCCACAGAGCTCTCCGTGGGGCTAGATTACAGGCTGTAGAAAAAGGTACGGGTGGCCTGTCAGACCACGTTTTTAAGAGTCTTCAAAAAGGGTACAGACCCTTGTGCACCAATTACTTTGCAGTGAGCACTTTTCACTCACATGCTCAGGGCTTTTAGTTTTTCAGAGATAACGGGCTCAACTCCCCAGTGTGGGTTTATGTATGCATATTTCCACGGATCATCTTTTATTCCTGACAGTAATTGCTGTCCCTCCCTGTGTACAGTTTTCACCTTACACAGTGTCAGAAAGACCACGCTGCTATTAGCGTGAAAGGCGAGGCACCGATTTCTCAGACCACCGCCTTTCTGGCCCCAAACCCCACATCCGCAAAACTTCTCGCTGATCGAGCTCACACAGGCCACCAGCAAGTAGTCTCCTCTAATTTACAGCAGAGGGACACATTCTGCCTAAGGAAAACATCTGAATACTCCCTTTCCAGCACTAGTTAAAATTAGTAAGATTCAACAACAGCAGTACCAGCAACTTCAGGGACAGTGAATGGGCACTTTGTCAAGATCTTCCTGCCTTGTCATTCTCCAACCGTATTCAAAGCAGCACCATGGCTGTCAAAAGAGCTCTCAGTGCAACAAAGCTGTCTTATTTCAGTTCCTTGGCAGTGTCCTCTATGGGATTCCTTGGTTAAACAGGTAGAGCACAGTGGGAGATGAAGAAAAATGTTTACTTTGCTTTTTCATCCTCAGGAAAAAAAACTCCCATCCATATCTTCTCTATCGGTATGCTCCTTTTCTTTAAGAAAAAGAAAAATACATCCCGATATTTGAAATACCATAACAATCAAGCCAAGCATCCTCCAAGGCTTTGCAAATACTCTAAATCCCTCACAGAACCAGCCTTCTTGTTTTAAATGAGAATTTGCAACCTGTGTCTGAATCCTGCCAAAACATGAGCACTTCTCTCCTTCAGTTTGCATACAATGATAAGCCATTTGTTTGGGAATGAGATCCCTCTTAGTATGTATGTAATTAAGAAAATGTCTGGTTTAGAGCAGGATGGCTGCCCTGCAGGTTGTGCGTCGAAATTCCTCTGCTGCACAGCTGGTAGCCAAGTAGGCTTCTTTTAATAAAATCTAATTTCGCCTTTAGCCTTCCTGTAAATGTGGTATTTACCTTATGTTAACAATCTTTCAGCAATGATAATAAATGCACTGCAGACAGAAAATAAATACAGTTCTATACAGTGCTGTATCTGTATGAGAAAATAATAGAACTACATTCTTCTGCACAGTAGCATCTGCCAAGTCTGATAAGGAACTGCAAGAAAACACTTTTTTTCATGTATAAATCATGATCGATGTATAACACACAGAAGAAAATTTGAATTGTCTCGACAAAAACCTGAACAATACAATGCTCTGGAATTAAATCCTTGAATGTTACTTACTTATCTGCCCTACAGTTGGCATAATATCACCTCCAAATATAGAATTGACTCCAAAAACACAAATAGAGAAAAAGCTTCTAAAATCTGAGGTTGTACACAGCCTTTCACTCTCAGAAAATAAGTTTCTATTTTCCAACACTGTATTTGCATACAAATATTTTCCATGCAGGAAACTGTCATACACTCTGTCTTGATAAAAGCATTAAAACAAATAGCCTAGAACCCACCATATTACACTTCAAATAGTAGAGTTCCGTTGAAGGTGGAAAAGCACACCTTCTTGACTGCACTCAAAATTGTGATTATATCTGAACTTGACTATGTAGAGTTTATAGTTAAGAGAGAAAAATATCCCCCAATACCACCCTTAAAATAAGGGCAAGAGTGTTTAAGACAGAAGAAACTGTATTTTGTTGGCAAAATACATTATTACCCCCGTGCCAAGCCGCAGAAAGCTGTGGTGTCTTGAAGGTTATTCAGCAAGGGGAGGAGAACTCTGATGCAGACTTGGGTTTTCTCCCACTCTAGTTTTTGTTGTGAACAAGTAAAAGTTCAGATTCTCCAGAAGAGAGCACACTGACAGCTCTTTCTTAGGGAAATTTTAGCCCTATTACGTGAACAAACAGCAGCGGTACCCTGCCCTCTCTTTTTTTGGACCCTTCTTGCCTTGCCACAGCAGGCAAGAGAAGAGAAAGTGTAGTCTCCTCTAGTAAGTGGCCAGAGCGCCGTGCCTGAGGGCCCAGACAAGTCTTTTCAGCCCTCGGAGGAACAGCTTCACCCACTAACTGAAAAATAATTAGCAACAGGCACAAAAGAAACCTCAGAATTTTGTAAGCATACAGCTTCTCAGGATGAATGTTAGCATTTGTAATTTTGGGGGTTGGTAGTACTAATCCTACTACTTAAACCTCCGAGTACTTCTAAATGGTCATTAGCACAAGCATCCAACAGGTATATATATTCACAACAAATACTTAAACAAGAATAAAAAAATCAGCCAAAAGGGCTCTGTTCATTTACGTAATTTGTCAGTACCTCTAAAATGTGTGCTTGCAAGTTGTAGAAATGTCAGAAGACACTTTCAGTAGTAGATGACACTGAATATTTGATCCTAGCTCTTTAAATCTAGGATACATCTGATTTAGAATTACAGTACATAAGGCAAATGCCTCTTTCAGCTAAACATATTTAAAATATATGGGCAGTTTATGATTTAAAAAAATATTTTTATTGGACTACAGCATTAGAAAGATCTTAATTATCCTATTATCCCAAACTCCCGACACTGCACTTTTATTGAAAACATGAAGTTGGGGGCACCCTGGCCAGACATTTATATATGAGAGATACACCGACTCCTCAAGCTAGCTGTTCCACACAGCATTCGACACTAGGAAGACTGACAACTTCAAACTAAAACGTTCAAGTGAACGGTCGGCGACGACTCTCTCATTCCCTATGTTATTGCCTTTGAAAGGCCAACAAGCACTTCTCACTCATTCATCTCTCTTGTAGTTCATGTTCAATCCTATCAGAACCTTCTGCTTAAACATTTATGACCCAGTCACAAGGAACTGGTGCTCAGCTGGCCATTTCTGTTCAAGCTCCTTCCCTGCTACTGCCAGAACAGCACTAGCGATGTTGCACCTCTTCCTTATCTACCTCGCCATTAGGTGGCAACGCAGCAACATGCATCACTCGCCTCAAGTCATGGCGGCTGACGACCCACTTGCTTGTGTTGCTGGCAAAATTGATAGGGATATTTTGAAAATACCCAACTGTGAAAAAAAAAAATTGGTTTTTCTCTCCCTTGCACACCGTTTGATTTTGTAAGAAATTTGATCTACAGTTCTCTTGCCCCAAGTTTCTGAAGTACGTATTTCTATTTTAGTGTGATAAAGATTCTTTCTGAAACTTCATTTTGCTCAAAAGAACAGCTATCAAACAGGGGCACTCTGATAGTGTGTCTGAAGGGCAGACAACAGTTTGGAAGGTCAAGCAGGTACCTGACAGCTGGTGGGACTCAGTTCTCCTGCAAACCACAGCAACGTGAGGAGACGCATCAGTGCAAAAAAGGCAGGCAGTCACCTAACTTAAATCTCTTAACAGTCCACCATGTCACTTGTAGAAGGCTTACTGCAAAGCAAGGACCTGAGGTAATCATACATAACAAGTTTAAGGTTCCCTCACTGCTCCAGAGTGTCACAGGCAACATATAGGACTATCACAAATGAGACTGTTTAGAGCATCAAGCATCAACTTAGTCCAACATCTGCTTAAATAAAAAAAGGAGTTTAAAAAGTGTTTCTTTCACTTCAAATTTGCTCGTGGTTTGCCTTGATTTCTGTTTTTATAGTTTAAAACTTCAGGAAGGGATGTTTAGGACAGACATGATGAACTTCAAATAAACCTAGGAGACTCCTCTTTTGCTTAGAAACCCAGCAATTTCACAGAACAAAAGGAGACACCCCGCTCCATCCTGAAAGCAGAAGGATCATACAGAGGGTGAGAGCACATCCCTCTCTGTCCTGCCAAACTATGTTGCCCAGCCCAGATGAAAGTCAGTCCCTAAGACTTTTTATAAAGACCTCATTTCTACAGAGCCAAGTGCTGCTTTCCTAAACACCACCAGTGTTTGAAAACCTTAAAAAAAAAAAAAAAAAAAAAAAGTGCTTTAGGAGATGAATTCTGTAGTTATCAAGAAAAAGTGCCAGAAATTTCACAGGAGGTTTAGTCTGACCAGGAAAGCATGCTCCGCCCTTCAATTTGTCAGGCTGAATTAGGAAATAAGCTTGTCTCCTATATGGAAAGGAAAACTTCTTAATGAAAAATGTATTTTAAGCTTTTTAAAAAGATTTTCACATTAAGAAAACACTTTTTTTTCAAACTGAAAGTGTAATTAAGTCACATTTGAATGTCCTGGATTTCTCTTTGTCTTTGTTATGTTCATAGTGCCAGAAAAGTAGCTTTTAACGAAGCAACAGCTGGAGTCAAACTCTGGGAATTATTGTGTTTTTGTCTACGCTTGGTCCGACTCATAACCAGACCACTTCCTCTGGAGGGAATCAAAGTCTTTTATGTCACAGGGTCACAAGCTACAACATATGTAAGTGCTCTGCAGGAATTCAGCAAAAGCATTTTCAAATAGAAAGGAGGAGGGGAAAAAATTGCTTCCATTAAGTCTTATTCATTGACTCTTTAAAATTCCTGCAAACAAATTCCACAGTCTGCTTCTTATTTTGTTTGTGGACCGTAACATTGGCCTTTGCATTCAGCTTGTGTTATGAAATTCAGCTGTACCCAGAGCAGAGAGGCCAACTCTGAAGAGCCAATGAAACAAGACACCCAAGTACAAACTCCTCTACCCTCCTTCAGTGTCTTTCTGCAGCAGTTGGTTGCCACTAATTCAGACGAGGGAAACTGAAGATTCAAGCTCTTCGAGTAATTTCATTTTAGAGAATAAGCACACAAAGAGAGAGACATGGACGAGTCAGACTTCTACACAAGGAAGTTTTAAAACCTCTAGCCTATAATAGAAATCTCAAACAATCCGGCCTTGCAATGAAACCTGGGCTACTCAAATACAGACAACTGAAGTAGAATTAGTATCTACATCCAAAGATGACAGCACCTTAAACTTTAAATCTTTTAAAAAAAAACCTCAACTTTCCATCTGGAGAACAAGCATTCCTTTAAACTCATTTCATTAGACAAAAGACAACAGAAGCGTTCTAAAGGCTTTTACAGAGTCTCCCCTTGCCTGCTGAGTCCCTCCAGGCATGCTCTTACTTCCAGCTCTGTTTTCAGTTAACTCAGTGACTGAGCTGCAGCAAAATACATGTGCAATAGCCCCTGAAGCCTGCCTGACTGGTCCGTACTCCTCACTACCATCTTCGAGGCTTCCGGCTCCAGGCATGTACTTCTACTCCTTCCCCCGCCTGCTAGCGTCTGAAAAATTTTACTTGCCCAATTGCTCTCCTGAGGAAGCACGACACTCCCAGGGAGCTCCGCCTGACCAGCCCAGGTGCTTTCCTCTGTGAAAAATGTAATACAAATTGTGAACACAGTAGTAAAACCCCAAAATACTGTTATTCGTAACAAAGGGTGTTTACACAAGCCTCCTTCTGTGGCATACCCAGGCTTATCCTTCTAGGTGCAACCACTGTATTCCGAGGGACGCGTGCACAGCCACGGGCACACGGAGCACCTTGGTCCATCTCTTTGCCACAAGGAACTTTACAGAACAAGAGTGTTTGTTCCACAGAACAGTGCCCGCTTCCATCCACATTTTTTCATTGCCTGCACTCTGGTACCTTGCTAGCGGGTGGTCAGCAGCTCCTCAGTATCTGGCTCCTGATTGTGGAGATTTACACATGTGGCCATCCGAGTACAGCAGGAGAACTTGATGGAATTGAGTACCTGTCACTGAGAAGCCTTCACAGCTTTTCATGCCTCAGGCAGCCTCTGGAAGCAAGCAGTGCCCAGCACACATCCCTGGGCACACATGCAGAACCTGAGAATTCATGTTTGGGAGACAACAATTCATTTAAATCAGACGGTGACAGGCAAACAGTCGGGGGGAGAATATGTCTGTCACAGTCCCCACCCAAAGTGAATGCCTAATAATCCATATAGCTACACCTCCTTCTGAACAGTCTGCTTTAATTGCGTTTCCCTAAAATAAAACTTCAAAAGAAATCCTTTAATAGAGACAGGTTACACATAATATACAAATATTCCCCAGGTTTTTGCCAAAGAAGCTGTAGGAGCCAGGCACGAGCTGCCATAACTGAGATAAATTAGGAAGGATAAGAAAAGCTGTGGTTTGAGAATTTGCATTTCAAGTAAACACACACAGATGAAATGGGGCAAACTTTTCAGTAGCGACAATTTGATTCCAATGTCTGTTATCTGCGATGATGCTGTCTCAGGAGCCCCACAAAAGACAACAAACCCAAATCACCGACTTCACTCTGTGTCCCCATGCAGTCAGTCTTATACCAGCAAACCAATAAAGCACAAGGATTCCAGAAAACTAAAAAGAGCATTTAATAAATAAAAAAGGTTTTAGAGTGAAGCAGAAGCTCCATTTTAGCATGCATTCTTCCCCTCACCAACTCTGTTAACACTATAACAACACTAATGAAGTGGAAAAAAAGCATGATACTGGAAAATGACCAAAGAATGACCTGTAACACCTTGTTTAGCCTTCATGCTTAGCTACAACATGAAGATTTATCTCTGATAGGGGTTGACAGCTCAATTCAGCTCACATTTACCACACTAAGCCAGGAGCAGCACTACACAGGTAGAAAAATCAGGAGTAGTCTATAATCCCTGTTTCTCGTTCTATTACCAAAAAGTAATCTTTGTAGTCATGTTCTTAAAACTGCATATTGTGACTAAACATGAAGAGATAAAGTGAAGTACGTATCAGGCTACTCTAAGTGTATTGAGAGCAAAGCACTTCTTGCTGTCAGCTTGAAAGCAGTCACCTCCCCTTAGCTCTGAGGTGCGCCTTTACGCAAGAAAGGTGCGAGGACCTTAGGAACACTCGTGTGACCGGCAGCACGGCCAAGCACGCAAAGAATTTGCAGCAGACTGAAGTGGGGCACAGATTTCAAAGGCTGAGAAGCACTGCTCTCCAGGAGCTCTCCACTATGCTTTATAGCTGCTAGCTTTTACAGACATTATTTTTTGAAGTAATCACCCTGTTGAAAGCAGTGCTCAAGAGCCATTTTCTTGCCGGTAACTTTATTTTACTTGTCACTGAAAATGTATCAATAATACATAAATCATTTTAATTATTTCTACACTATTGCTGTAACTCAGAAAATATTACAGGCCTAATCACCCTCCTGTAGGACAGGATCCAGATGATCGCCAGACCAGTTGGTTTGCCGGGTGTTTATTTTTACTGGTATGAAGTTCAATATAGTCAATGAATTCACACCATCGTAAAATCTATACATAAGACAGAGAACAAGGCCAGAGATGAGCAGATTCCATTCTGATTGATAAAGTTCACATACTTGCTACCCAAGAAGCACTAGACACAGCACGCACTAACTCTTCTGCAACCAATAATTCTGCGCACAGAGTGGATTATGCAAGGCTGGTAGTGGCATCCCGCAGTGTTCCCTTACAAACAGTAGGGTACAAGTTTGAGTGAACACTCTCAAAGCAAAACATTAATGAGAAAATGCGAGCATTAGAAGGATATCACAGTAAAAACCTTAATTGTGTAGAAAGCACAACTACACAAAATGGAACCTTGTGTGCAAACTCAAAGCCAAAAATTATGTTACCAGAGTGTTATTTACAAGGCAATATGACACTCAGGCTGAGGAATTCAGATTCAGGGAAAACTTGTGTAATCTTTATCCTACCTTCTTGTGTGTCTGCTCAGTACACTGGGGTATCATGCAAAAGATTGCATATTTGTTTGTAATCAGCTATGTGATAAATATTTACCATGCTTCTACAAGACTAAATATAGTTGCTGGCAGCAGAAGAAAGCTGTTATGCTAGGCAGAGAAAAAAAAAGATTTTAAAAAATCTCAGTAACCACTGGGGCAAGGTGACCGAATTTGGCTCCTTAAAACAGCCAAGAACATCTGGCTTGCCTCCACGGGTACAAGGACCAAGTGAGTCTGCCAAGGGGACTTCCCTCAGCGAGATCTCCCTGGAGCAATAGATATCATTTTTCAGATGGTGGCTACAGAGTATAATTAATGTTCAAAAGCTCTAGGGTCATGGCTATAGGGCACACAAGCTCCAAAACCGCTTCCCCGAGGGCTGATCTATTAAGAGTACAGAAGCAAGTCCAGCATAAGTCCGTCCCCATCCCATCACTGGCCCTGCAAGCCCCCCCAGGCATTCCTTCCCTGAGAAGCAGCCTCTGAGGCTCTGCCAGTGCCACAAGAATCGGCTTTTAACTTTTACCACTGAAGCTACAGTTAAGTTAGGTCTGATGCCATCATTTTTATTGTACAGAAAGCAGCCGAAAGGAAGTTAAGATTATCACCATCGTACATCTGAACTAAGATGGAACAGAATTTAAGACAACAAAGAAACAGCATTGTTGCAGCCTTAGGGCTTTCCTCTGCTGACTTCCAAAGGCTAGAGATGCACGCAGCAGAGGTGTTGAGCTTCTCTAAATATTGCAAAAACCCCATCTAATAAGAGGTGGTAGGAAGTCTCTTCAGAGGTCACTGCCAGCTCCCTCTGTAACAAGTTGTAACTTGGCTAGAACAGTGGAAAAGCCAATGACTCACGTCACCTCTATTTGCACAAGAAAAAAAAAGGCAGCAAGCCAGCATTCAGAGAGAGATCGATAAGCCGTGCCTTTGTTTATCATTAAAAGAAGAAGAGACAACTTAACTATAACCTCTGCACCTCAGGAGGACACATCCCAACCTGCAATGGACGAACTCCTTACTTTGGGAATAAAGTAAGGAATAAAGGAATAAGGAATAAATTGTGGGCAGTGCTTTAACAGACAAGTAGGAAGTGGAGCGGACAAAGACTCTCCAGGCAGAGAAGGGATAAGGTGCCGCAGCCATGAGACCTTCACCCCAATGCAGACAATTATCAAGCTCGCTACTAAAAGGACACACAAACATAAACACACCACTCCACGATCATATTGCCAACATTTTCAAAGCACACCTCCTAAGCTCCAGAACCGTGCAGTTAATAATACAGCCACAAAGGTGCATGGCATAGACCTCCCTGTGCTAGTACACCCCTCTACAAACAGCCAGGCTGACTCATGACGGGTCACTGGCAGTACCTGGTCGGGCAGGGAGGCTTGCTCCACCGCGAGCGGCAACGGTGCCTCCCCTTGCCCCCGCGCCCCAGCGGCCCCAGGGAAGGGGCCGCAGCACCACGGAAGAGGTCGCAGCTTGCCCAACCTTGCCCTTGATCCTCTGGCCTTGCCACCATCTCCTAATTTTTAAAATCCCAGCTGGCCCTCTTAGGAGGTCAAGAGTCTCACTCTCGCTTTGCTGCACAGTAGCTCTGGAGGTTTCTACCATTCATAAAGTGACCGGCTGGCACAGCAAGAGCTGGCTCTAACAGACGCCCAGAACAACTCTTCTAGCCTCACTGCTTTTTCCGGGGGATCCAAGACGTGCGCTACATAAGTCACTTCCAGTTCCCGCTGCTCTTGGGAGATATTGTATAATTTCGGGTGCATGATAAAGCAAAACCTTGGAGATGACATGAGTTCAAAGGGGGGATGCTGAACTTTAACACACAGGTTCAGCTGGGTCTGCACCCTCGTTATTTGCACTGTTAAAGCACAGAGTAGGGAAATGCAGAGGAAAAGGCAAAGCTGGCAGTAAAACGACAGAGGTTAATTTTGCCAGATTTTCTGTAGGTGCAAAAGGTTTTGTTTGGTTCTGAGAGCGCCTCGGTTTTGAAATGTTTTTATTAACTCCTTCCCCAGCATATCAGGGCAGAGGAGCATTTGGAGCCCAAATGACTAATTTATTTACTTTTTATTACCAAAGCAAATGAAACTGACTTCCAAAAAATTCCAGGATGATGGATTCTCCAGACATAAAAATCAATTTTTCTCCCCGTTTTCGATCATCTCTGCCAAGTTACAATTCATTGCAGATTTTCTGCATCTGCATTTTAAATCCTCAAACGTAAGTGTTCATATTGCAAAGTAATAGACTTCAGAGCTGCAGAGTGATGAAGAGCTACGGCCAATCTGTTGTGAGCAACAAAGTGTAGATCTTTCTGTTACAGGCGTAATCTTCCCTGTAATATTTCTGTATCACTCTGCAGCAGGGCAAGCGCTCGTCTCCCGGCTAGCAGCCGAGTTCTTCATTTCACCTATATTTTCTCAACCGCTTGCTAAAGCAGCGAGCCAGATTAAGCTAGTTTGCACTGCCTGTGACAGGATATTAGCGATTGAGAGGCTGCATACATTAACTGCCAGAGCAGATGAGTGCTTTCACACTTACAAATCACAGGAGGGGAAGAACAGAGCGAGAAGAGATCATTCGCGTGCTCCTAGTTTAGATACGCCGATATCTTATCAGCTCACCACAGACAAGCCAGATGTGGAGGCGAGTAGAATTCAAGTACAAAGAAAAAGCCTGTCTGCAAGCGCGGGCAGCACGTACCGCAGGAGCGCAAACGAGCGCGCTCCGAGGTGCTTAGCTCCAGCACTACACAAATTCCAGCCGTCAAAAACCTCTTCATATATGGAAATTAAATCTCAATCCCCTGGTGGGGGGAAAAAAAAACCACATAGGAGGGTCAGGGCAGGCACAACTTCCTTGATTCAGTGCAGGTGGAGAGCTTGCCTTGTTACTCACATTCCTTAATGGGCAATCTATTACTGGGGAAATGACATGAATTCTGCTTAATCCCCATTTTGCTGCATATTGCTATTTGCTCACACAGGAATTTCCATTTGTTTCATCCTTCCACAAGGTTATTCAAGGGACAGTGCAAAAACTAAAAGGAGGGCTAAGAGATTATTCTTCTAGAAGCTACTTTATAGTACAAGGAAAAAAAATCTGTTGCCTTTGTAGACTAGATAAAGGCTGAGGTTTCCCATACACACGTAATGTTTGTTTAAATAAGTACAGTAACTTTACATTTGAGGAAACACATTTACTTCTGTATATAAACAGAAGCATTAAAGATTAAGGACAGCTGTACATCTGTTTATCCATAACATATACACTATTATCTGATTTGGGGCAAACAGACATTTTAACTTCTCCTTCAGCACCTGATGTATCATTTCTTTCATACTCAAATGCCTTCCTGCAGCTGCTCGAAGACCATTGAGCTGCTTGGGCAAGTGGTGGGGAATGGGACTGTTCATGTCACACTGACAGCAGCTAGTAGGAAGGAAGGGGGTAAAGCCCTTCTTTCCTCAAACTCACTTCACTCTTTATCAGTTTGTTTCTTTCACTTCATAAAGTGTCACCATTTCAAGTGCTAAAGTTCTTTTGCACTGTGCAAAAAAAGAAAAAAAAATAAGTATAGACACATATTCCTTTAAAGCTAATGGAAAGGGGGAAGACTCAGAATTTGCTAGGATTAGACTGCTCCAAGCCCAAAGTGGCTCTATTCACTTATTAAAAAGTAAAAGATGTAGCTATCGGAGCCATCACGTCTTTCTGCAAGCAGCCAGAATGTGACCAGTTTTCACCTTAATCCCTTAGCCCCGTTACTGATGTCCATGGGGTATCTGAAGAGTGAGAAGGTATTAGACCAAAATGGAGGTAACTGGCTCCCAAGGACCTGAGCATGTCTGCCAGCACCTAGCGATAGCAGGAGCAGGCAGGTACAGAGCGCAAGAAGCATGCTCCAAAAGCACGTTCCATGAGGACAGGAGGCTGGGAAAGGTGACCAAGGAGCATAAACACACAAACTCCAGAAGTGCCAGCAGCCAGGGCTGCCCTCCATATCGCTTCCATCAAGAGCTGATCCACACAAGATGTTTGGACATTTCCAGCTGCAGCAGTTTAAGCACCACTGCTACTGGAGGAGCACAAAACGTGTCTCTGACATTCATTGAAATAAGTTGTGAATTATTCTGGTCCAGACAAATATACATTCTGAATCATTGCAGTTAAGAAGATTATTCAATGCTGGAGGGGCATGAATTGCTCTATTTCAATACTTTCTAATACAAGATTTCAGGCATCACTAAAATAAGTGTTACCTTTTAACTATGAAAAAGACTAATGAAAATTGGTACAAACCATTTCTTTTCAGACGCAGTTTAAAGTTTAAATGTTTGTGGATTTAAGTTTTAGGTCAAACAAGAGAGTACCTTTTTTGCAGTCAAATATTAACACAGTTCTAGTAGCCAAATTGATGCAAAAATGGCGGATAAGTCATCCCTTACAGGGCAAAGAATGACAGCATGTCCCTCTAACAGGGATCTGGGAAAAAGAGTCTTAGAGATCTCAAAATAGGGAGAAGGCAGGCAATTAATTCCACATTTCCCAAAACATTTTTTGAGTGTGTTGGTTGGGTTATTAAAAACACAACTATTTATAGAAGCCTGTAAGACTCACGTGAAAGGAGACCTTGTTAGGAGAAGAAATGTTCATTTTAGACTGGCCAAGTGTAATGTGTACAGTGCTTTTATACCTGCAGGGTATTTCCTCAAGGCAGAGCCAACACATTAGAAAGCAGATTTCTGCAACGTACAGTCTCCCTCTCCCATATTTCTGGAGATTAGTCTTCCCCAGAGAGGAAAAGGACAACAGACCTACAAAAATCAAAACATGGAGGCACTAACCAACTACCTCCCTTTCAAAAAGATATACATCTACACACACATTTATATACACACCTGATTTCATGACTTATAAGCAATAACCTTCTCTCTCTGAGGGCAGAAACCACAAACACATGCATGAGACCCTTGAGTTCTGTCCTGGCACTTTTTTTTGTTCCCTATATGTTCAATTTTTTTGGTGGCTGGCATTGTTTTTTTCTATTTAAGCTGTAAGTTCAATTTTTTTCCCTAATGTAATTTGAAAACAGAAGAAAAAACACTAGCTATATTTCTATAAAATACATGCATGCTTCCTATGAGCCATTACCTAAATACATATGTCCAAATGTAAAAGGGGCGTGCTTGCAGTTTTATAACCAACAGCCTGTAAACACTGCTTGATACAAAAGGAGCAAGCTCAAAATTCCATCTCAATTTTGTCAGTGAAACTAACCCTTCCACAAACCATCAGGGTGAAACAGCAGCTTGTCCTCATTCACTAGTATTTACAATGCTGCTAACAGGAACAGACGCAGATAGAGCGTGGGGATGCTGAGGGATCACACCGTGGCCAGAGAAATGTGCTGCACACCAGGCAGTGCAGGGAGGGATGGCCACACCAGCAAATGGTGAACCTGCACCTGGCTTGCTGTCATATATTAGAGCATTTCTTAATATCTTGAGGCAATCAATCAATAGGTAAAATTTAGCATCAACATGACATTACGGGAGTGTCAAGCCTGGACTCCTGCTTCCTGTTCAAAAGCATTTTTTTTAAGCCCGGGTGTAAGGCACTGCAGCTCAAAGCCTTTTCTTTTCTCAGATTGTTGATGGCTATTCCCACAATTTCCTGCTCAATTCTCCTTCCCTTTCCACCATCTTTACTTCCCTACTTTTTTTACTAAGAGAATAAAGATGCAGACTGCTCTAACTTCTTCCTTACTCAGCCACCGACTTACGCAAAGCTTATAGAAACTTATCTTCTTGAAATCTCTACCCATCTATCCAGTTTGGTTAAAATTAAGCAGTAAGTGAGGTAGGATGTGGAACAAGGGACTGGCTGTTAGACAAAGCATAATCCTATTTTCATAAAAAAAACATTATTAGCATATTCAAGGAAACAGGAAACTGAATCTGTCACTACAATTCTCACAGTTCACTTTGCTGTTGTTACTTGGACCGTTTCATTCATTCTTGGCCAGGTATGTATCTTCTAGAGATGTACACTTTTCAGGAAACCATTAAGAACCTAAACCAACAGGGTCACAATCTTGAACAGAAAACCGGGATAAGTTTTTATCATCATCAGTTAGCACTCCTAAAAATCTCAACTAGCAGCCAAGGAAGCAGTATCCCAGGTGTTAGCAGGCACTGTCACCAAGGTCTTCCCGTGCAGTCCTGCACAACTCTTGCTGCACAAAACCTACAGGCTTTGGAAGTAAATTGTCATTGATCAATGGCACAGACAACCTCCAAATACAGTTGCACCGTTACAGCTGTTATACCATTACTTTTAGCCACTTCATCCCCGGGTAATTTTTTCTTCGCTTACCGATTAATAATACCAGTAATTACTACATGAAGTCATACTTTAAAAGCATAATTGCAACTTCCACTCCCAGTTAACACAAGGTAACAATCATGTGTGTGATGAACCTTGGCATTCAATGCTGACATCATTGAACCCAGAGCAAATGACAGAGTCCAAGGAAATACTTGCACTATGGATTTTATCACCAAATCAAAGTTATTTTCTCCTTCTGCCTGGGAATGTACAATTATTTAGTATTCATATTACAGTGCAGTGCCATCTCAGGCTGATTTAAAGCCTACATTATAATTGCTAATGATTACTCATGAAAAAGAGACTATTATATGTAAAAACTGCAATCAGTGCTAATCTATTCACCTATCCATTTTATACTGATACATTTTCTAAACAAAGCTCTGCCTGAATTGCCCATAATTAGCTTCTATTCTTACATTTTTAATTGGCTTCTTCTCCCCCCTCCTATTTTCAAACAGAACATTTTACATATCTTCAAACTTTTATTTTTTTAGAACGACTTGGACTGAATTTTTATGAGTGAAAACCTGACACTGTACAATTTGGAGTTTTAAAATAATTCCTATGTTGTCAAATACTAAGTACCTAAGAAGCGTTTCAGGAAATAAATATTTTAAAACAAGATCAAGATTTCAAAGAGCAGCATCAGTCTATATAGTCTGAGAGCATGCAACAGTACAATACTAAAGGGGAAGAGGTGGCTTAGCTCCATTTTATTTACTTATTTTTCAAAAGCCAAGTGCATTCTGCCCCTCAACTGCAGGCTGTCAAGAGCATGGTAATCAAGAGACATTTGGCTCTCCAGCTGGGAACAACACTGCATTTAAGGGTCCCTCTCTTCTGAGACTCTAGTGCTGTTATGCCAGCTCTAGCACACACAGCATTGGAGATGCTCTTCTCACTCCACCGTCCTTCAGATACCCGGGCTGCATTGCCTGGAAAGGCAGTTACAGCCGACAAAGCATCCTCTGCAGTGTATAGCTTAAGTTCTCCTAGATATTAAATAACGTGTCTTGCTTAGAAGTACCCCCCTGTCAAAGTCACACTTAGAGAAAATGGAATTCAAGTTGTAGTTCCCATTCCGGTATTTTCTTCTTCCCACCTTATGAAAGTTGATTCCACCTTATTATCCAGAATAATATCTTGTCTCTGGTCCTCAAAGAGCGAGGAGGAACACATTTGGCTTTAGCTACAGACTAAAGACAGCAGCTTGTTGCTGGGTGTTCCCTGCCAGATCTCTTGCACACAAAATTATGTAAAAGCAGACAAAATTATCCTGTTTCAGCACATTGCACTTGTGGAAAAGCTACTGATTTTAATGAACTGTTCCTCTGCTAAAGCACTTATAAGTAGCATTTGCTAATGCTTGTCTTTACATCAATTTCAACGGCTGTTGGATCAGACTCTCAATCTGCAAGAGTCCTTCACCACCAATTTTATGCAATTTGCAGTGTTGCACTAATCAGTAGATGCTTTAATCTTCAGAAATATAGGAAAGCTCCTAGGCACTAGTACTACAGCAACTGGAAAAACTCATGTCAAAACATTTTATTCTTTTCAGAAGCCTTACATTTTCAAGCTCAGAAAAGGCAAAGTACATAACATGGGTGAGTCTGAATCATGAAAGATTCACAGATACAAGTGACCAAATTCACAGTATATGTCTACTTTCAGGCTTGCAAACCAAAGTCCAAGGATGGTTTTCTAATTTAGCCAGACAACACCATGAACTGTTGTTCTTCATGCCTGTATTTACAAGTTCCCATCAACTTTGCAAGATTCGTACATATGCATCATGCACATTCATGGGAAAATCATGCATAGAAGTAGTCACACACGTTCTATTCCCAGTTAAATGTCCCAGCAAAGTACCTATGTTTTGGCTTTGAGGTAGAACTGCCCGATACATCTAGGAAAAGTCACCTTTAAGATTTGCAGGACTCACTGTTGGTCAGGTTTAGATTACAAGCACAATTTACCACTTCCTCAGAATTGCTCCAGCATATACTTGCAACACATCCAAGTACCCCCGCCAGTATGAACAGCAAGCACAGCGTGCTTCCTGACAACTCCTCTTTAGCTCAAGACCCACTAGGCTCAGGAACAGAGGACAACATTATCATAGATGAATTTGTAGGAAATCAATAACATTGCGGTAGATGTAAGGAAGGAAGGAGAAAATGAAATCTAGTTAGCAGGGTTTTTCAGATTCTGGCTTTTTCTTTCAATACCACCTGTACTGGCTCTGGCTAGGGTGGAGTTAACTTTCCTTATAGCAGCCCACGTAGTATTGTGCTTTGCATTTGTGGCTAGACTAGCTTTGAAAATGCACCGTGTTGTTGGCTATTGCTGAGCAGCGCTCACACAGCAGCAAGGTTTTCTCTCCAGTCTCACCCCTCTCCCCAAAGGCTGGGGCTGATGGGGGGCAAGAGGCTGGGAGGGGCTGCAGCTGGGACAGCTGACCCAGACTGACCACAGGGATACTCCTCCCCACGTGACATCACGCTCAGCAATAAAAAGCTGAAGGAAAGGAGGGGAGCCGGAGGAACACGACATTTGTGGTTAAGGCACATGTCTTCTAAAACAACTGTTACACATCTGGTGGCTCTGCTTCTGAGGACGTGGCTGGACATCTGCCTGGTAATAGCACGTAGCAAAAAATTTTCCTCTTTTTGCTTTGCTTCTATATATAGCCTTTGCTTTATCTCATTACACTGCCTTTATCTCAACCCATGAGCTTGTCCATCTTCTTTTCTCTTCTTGCTCTGTTGAGGAAGGGGAGAGAGCAACTGGGTGTGGCAGCCAGCTCAGGTCAACCCACCACACCATCATTTCCATTTTAGAGCAAAAACTGACATTGCCTGTGTTTTGAATTAACATTAAGGTTCAGTGTTTTAAATATTAAAAAACTTGTACCTAAGATCACTTTGAGGCTCCCAGTTATGCTGGCACAACAGGAGCCCCAGTACACCAACACCACACTTGTATGCATGGTTTAATAGAACAGCACAAGGTGAACGCTGCCAATTTTAAAACTTACGATCCTGCTGTGTGAGCCAAATAATTCACAAACAATCCAGGTATGTAAAAGTACTACACCTATTCGATGCCATAGCTTCTCTATAAGAATTTAAGTGTTCTCAGGAGATGAAAGTCTTAAACACCACCACCCCCATGCAGCCCATCTATGCATTCAGCCACCTGAGCCACAAGAATCTCTCTAGTTGCAGCTGTATCACCCTAAGTGTTTCGCTCAAGAGACCAAGGAAAAAAGACAACCGCAACTGCCTCACATGCCCAGAGGTATCACAAGCAAAATAATTACTCATTCTATTGTTTTCTCCTTGTGCCAAGAACATGGACACCTTATGAGCCTTGATTTGAATAAAAACTGCTGTGTTTTGAATGAAGCTGTCAATCATATTTAGGACTTACACAACCCTTTCCCAGCGCTTAATGAAATAAAATCAAACTCATTTGACTATCTGCCATTCATGTGTACTTGGTAAGCTGAAGAGAGCTAGCTTTCAAAATCCTTTACAAAGAAGTGACGCTTTCCTTCATAAAGTAGTCCCACTCTATCTGAAGACGTAACAATGTCAGCTTCAAACACCAGACCCTTACAACAATGCTTAAATTCTGAAAGAACTGCCAGAAAGTGCCTGAAATTTTAACTCCAACTGAAGGGATATCGATTACTATGTCCTGCATGTACATATGTGAATTTTCCTCCTTGTAGGAAGACACAAGGGAAAAATTGGGCAAAAGAGCTAATGAAGATGCCCACTCCATAACCTCCTCTGTGACACTCTGCGTGCAATAGTAACCTCAACATTGCTGGGTCCTGGGAACAGACATTGGTACTAAGTTCCCACAGAGCCACACTGCAAGAAGGAAGAGTTTGGAAGCCAGCTTTAAGACAAGCTCCTCAGCGTTGGGTGATCCCAGCTGGCCACAGGATCCTGAAATACAGACCAGGGGAAAAAAGCTTAAGTTGAAGTTCCTCACTTGGGAGATGAAGTGAACAAATTCCTCTAGATCTGTAGGAAACGCAGATCTTTTT
Organism: Phaethon lepturus; assembly: GCF_000687285.1. Classification (NCBI taxonomy): domain Eukaryota; kingdom Metazoa; phylum Chordata; class Aves; order Phaethontiformes; family Phaethontidae; genus Phaethon; species Phaethon lepturus. The sequence continues at coordinate 99,519 of NW_010542444.1, read as the reverse complement.
CTTCTTGAAAAGTCTTCCTCCTTGCCAGTGAAGCCCTGTGTTTCCTGTGGAATATTCTTACTTTCCCCAAACGCTATGTACCAGTCACTTCTTTCCCTTCTGATTGAACTGTTTTGTGCAAAGCTGCACACACTGTAAGTTGATTTCCTGCATCAACAAAAAAAAAGTTTCCTTTTACTCCCAAAGTATTTCATCTCAATCTTCAAAAAAAACCCCTCTTCTTTCTCTGTCTTTACTAGTATGATGTGCCAGCTGCAGACTCACAGCAGGCCTAGCAATATCTGCTAGGTCAGCAGTTGTCAATATCTTGTATTCCAGAATATCCTTGGCTTTAGCAGCACAGAAGCGCTAACATAAGAAAAATCTGAAGACAGCAGCTAGCAAGCAAAATCCTGACACATCTAAGACCTTGTGATAGGTTTTTCAAACTAGATGAATCCCAGGTACTTCTCAGCCTGGCAAGTTTACTGCCATTTTTACTTCCATGAGAGCACATTTGCTGTACTTGCACTAATATTGCTTATGTGGACACTTTTATTTAGGTTAATAATGACATTTTAATTCACTTTAGGAAAAAAAAAAAAATCAAACTATAGCTAAGCTACGCTACAAGAATTCACATTTCCCTCATATTTCTCCCAAACAACTAATCCTCATTAACAGAAACAAACTTGTACAACTTTCATATGTTAGGGAGGAAAATTGCTGATGTCAGCATTGCCCGGCATTATGTTAGCTCTACAGGCAGTTCGAGCATACTTTACCTCTTCCCACATGTTTAATACTTCCCACATGCAGTTTCATTTTCATTTCAAAAGGACTAGTGAACCACTCATTTCTGCTGTAGATCAGGATCAGAGCAGCACTAAGCAATCTTAAGGTAGGTGAGAAATTGAACTAGAAAACAACTGCTGACTGGCATATGACAAACAGTCAAAGACCTACAGATTTTAATTACTGCAATCAAAACTAACTAAACAGTGTCTTTCAAAGTGCTTTACCATGTTATTGTATGTTACTCATTCTTAATTATTGTTTGAGATACACTACCTCAGTATCATTTGGAGGCCACTGATTAGATAATTACTTTTATTAGCTATCAACAAAGCAGCATATATTTTTGCCTTGCAGAAATTTTATGTGCACTTGCGGCAATGAAATGAGGAAGTTATGTTCACATGAAAGATCTGAAAGAAAACGCTACAAAGCCTGCAGGAATTAAACCAAAAGTGCATCTGTAAACATTGATTATGACATGATTGTTAGCGTGCTGACACTTACGGGTGGAAAAAAAAAATAGTTGGCATAGAACACATACTTCTCTGCAGTTAGTGTTTTTCTGTGCCAAAACATACTTCTAAAGGAAGCAGCGATTTGGGTATCTGAAATAAATAAGTGACAGATTCCAAGGCTCCAAGTTGCCTTATACCACATGGGACAGTTGCTGAGAAATCTGAGAAACAAAAATGTTTTTGCAAAGCCAGTAGCACAGTGTGGAGTTAGCCAGCCACAGAACATCTCAGCAACTCAACTGATGTCAATCTTCTAGTTTGATCCTAAAATGATTTTGTTAACAAAACAATCATCTGTGGAACAAGAAAGCAGCCCTGGGCTGCATATTTTTGCAAGCATTCTACAGTTTTTCCTATGTTGCTGTAGCATGACGACTTTTCATATTGATAGAACAAACCAGTGTTTTAATTTTGAAAGTGTCATTTCTTATGTATCCAATTTTCATGAATTTTAAGTAGAAAAAAATAAATGGATGTTGAAGTTATGCATTTTTCTTCAGATTTGTTCTTATTTCATATGGTGACAGAATATAAAATATGTATTTAGTTCTAGTTGTAAAATCATATCACCAAGTTTAATTAAGCTGCATTCAAAAGTTAAATGCAAAAATTCTAAAATGAGTTTGTATAACTAGATATGTTTTATATCTTCATCTTTCATCAAATTACAAACTTAACTAGAGATGATATAAAGTAATTCATCACATGATTAATTAACACTTCCTCGAGTTTTATAATCTGTTTGGCAACTAAGAAAAACTCAGACTGCAAACAATTGACTTAATATTTGGAAGACTCTCTGAAGTACTTCTTAGGCGTGCATAGTATGAGCTAGGCAGTAGTTTATATACTAAAAACACTGTCAGTCTCAAGCCAGGTGACATTCACATACAAAGTAACTGAAGCATAAGTCCCATACAGGGCAAAACCTGAAGCAGATAGAAGAGGAGGACAGGTATACCCATAATAGGCATGCTTAAAAAACCAACGAAACAGTTTTCGTGTTTGAAAGAGCACAGCACAGCTCACTGTTTTCATTTCCAAAGGAATTGTTTTAACTGTCCTTACATGCATAACAGATAAACAGACATAATAGATAAAGCTGATTCCATATTATAAAGGGAACTAGTCACAAATGTTTCATGGATCCTTTAAGGAAAAACAAAGAACAGGACCTGGTAGATACAATTTTCAAGCGGGAATTGCCCACCTAACACACAATGTAATGTCGGATGCAATATTTAGCTACATAACTGCACTATTGGGCAACAAGTGCTATCTGAGGAATACATATAAGTTTTTTCCAGAAAAACACACACGGATTTTGTTTATATTTCTCTTCAACTTTGTATTTACATATAAACTTGTAAGAGGTAAAAAGAAACCAAAGACCTATTTAAAATTTTTTTAATGTTATCAAAACTGACTGACTTACTTCCTTTTTGTTTTCCAGTCCTTGTTCAATCTGATGGTGAATGCTGTATATCTAATCATAATCCTGCTGTTATCACAGCTGTTATGTGCTTTATTTTCGATGACTCAGACAGATGTCCCAAAATTGCCCTAGATCCCTGCCAGCCTTTTCAATTGCATTATACAATCAATTAAACTTTCCTGACCCCATTCCTGTCTCTAGATAAAATTCAGACCTTGACACTTCAAGAAGCAAATCATGTGTGTAAATTGGTTTTAACAACAGCTATAGATATGTAGTCGTATGCAAATAGAGTATTATCAAACATTAAAATGTCCAGGAGCAGTAGCTAGATGGATGCAGTCAAGAAAAATTAACTAGAAAACACACACTCTAGATACTTCCCACAGTATGTAATGCAATTAAACAGAAGCAAAGGGAAATTCGCAGTAGAAACTGCCTCTCTCCTGCCGTGCCTATTTATTCCCCATCATCTGTTATTATTGCTGAGAATCTTCACATTGTGTCCCAATTAAACAAATCTCTCAGAATTAATAAGGGTTCGCCTTCTCTATCACCACATCTTTAATGTTTGGAGCTGAAAACATTGGCACCTCATGCTGTACACGAGTGTGAGCAGTTAGAATAATAACAATTGTAAGATATGCTTGCCAAAAATTGATTACAAGTGAAGCTTTATTGCGAGGGTGTCTTGTTTAGGAGAATTTAGCAGAATTCAATGGGGTGACAGCAGTTGTCAGCCATTGATACTGAACATAATAACTATTAAAGAGACAACTTACTTATTGAATATTCAGAGGGCTAAGCCATTATTTGGGCATATTTGGAATACAGATTATTTTGCTACGGTTTGTTAGTCTTTCATAATGGAGATTTTAAAAACACTCCAGAATAAAGTTTTTTTTTCCTTTGATATTCTAGACAGTAAGCTTCATAAAGCCCAATGACAACAAGATGACAGCATTCAAAGTTTCCTAAGGGTTTGACTAAATCACCTTATCCAAGCATTTCTTGATTCTAACTTGTAAGTCACCTGTGAAAAAATTTCAAGGATTCTGCTGTATTATTCAGTGTGTTTCAGTTGTATCGATCTTATTATTTCTTTTATTCCCTTTGTGTTTTCAAGCCAATTCTTAGAGCTTTTTGCCATTTCATTTAAAAAAAAGATCAGGAAACGATATCAGGAAATCATGCTCTACCAAAGAACTCTATCATTTGTTTCTCCCTCACAACATAGGGTAAGCTGATAAGTTAAGATGCAAAACCGGTTTTAACAACTATGACTTAAAGACCTTCCAGGTTTTTCCTGCAGTTTGAATCCTCCACTTTAATTACCGGATCTTCCATTCTAGAGAGGTTTTGTCTTTTATAGCTATCCCTGACATTGCACCAGGAGGGGGGGG
>NW_010542444.1:82949-95358 GCF_000687285.1 Phaethon lepturus | reverse complement strand
TTTTCACCGCCCCCCCGCACTGCGCGCGGGGGGGGGGGGGGGGGAAAAAAAAAAGAAAAAAGTATGACTCTCCTTCTTCATGAGCTGGAATACAATGAATGGTCCTCACATAAACTTGAGAGGAGAATTCAGAGAGTATGATCTTATTTAAGAATTTCTAGTGTAATATGCTAGTTCAACACAGCTCTACCTTACTCTTTGCCTATTCTTTCATTATCTCGCTCTGTCCCTCACCTTCACTCTGCTGAAAGAATCTCTGCATCACTTTCAGAAAAGGGCTAACGAAGATATTCCTGTCACACCACACCGACAGCACATGATACAGTGGTGCTCCACAGCCACTTGAGGTGGTTGCCACCTCCACATTTAGGCTGCAGGCTGCTAAGTTGCATATAGCATACTAGTATTTGCTTGTGCTAAAGTTAAAGGAAAGCAAGGATCCATTTTTCTCTTGCACATTATTTCACAGAAAAGAAAATGGCAGCTACATGCTTGTGAAAAAGTGCAGTGAAAAGCAGCAGCTATTTTGGGATCCCTCTATAAGAGGAAGAAAAAATTCTCCAGAAAAAAAACCAAAAAATAATCAGAGGACACATTCAGCTCAGCCCAGCTGGCATCCTGCAAACCTTTTTCCAGATTACACTGGTATCGTGCATCAGCTCAGGCCAATATCCTACACACTTTACTTGTGTAGGGCAGAAGGAAGGGACTGAAGAAGTCAATACTATTATTTCATACTTAAAACTAAATTCCTTTTCTGACCTTAGTTTTTTCCAAAGCATAATTTGTACCTTCATGAAGAGTGAAGCACAGGAAGGGAGTTTGGCCTTGATTAGACACCAGCTCAGTAAACTGGATTTCCCTGTTTCTCTGCTCTGTATTGTATTATCATGAGCACACTGGAAGTGCATTAAGACATAAAGCTACGACATCTATTCACGCTCCCTCCTCTTTCCTCTTCCCCTACATTGCTTTCTTTGCTCAAGGAATGTATCTTGGGTAACACAGGCAGAGACAGGATATTGTAATGTCAGGCAAGTTACTGGTTCCTTGTGTCCAGTGAAGTAGTAAGAGCTCCCGGACACGTTACAAAGCTTCCCCAGAAGCCCTGGCAACTATTTGAAGTTCAGTGCAGATTCATTAATCAGATTTTAAAAAAAAATCTTCAGTCACATGTACAGAAATAAAACTGGAAGACTGACAATCACGAACTATTCTAGTACAGAATCACTGAATATTATACGCTCTTTAGCTAGTCATACTTTAGCATTTCTCCAGGTCTGTATGGGTGACAGACAGATACGTAAACACTGCGTATTTGCCAAATACAGCACCTATTCCGAAACCAAAATAGATACCCATCTCATTTGTAGACAGCACAGTGCTCTAAAATTACCTGTTGAGCTCATGCCACAGTTATTAAAATGGACAGAACAAAACAGAAAAAATACACAAGGAAGTTTTTCATAATAAGCCTGTTAAAAATACATATAAGAGATGTACACAGGCTTAGTTTGTTTTTGTTTCAGAACAAATGTGTTCCAGTCTGATGCCCGTGCTTAAAACATTAAATGGCATTCTCATGGAAGAATTTTGATCAGATTGCACACAGATTAAAAATACTTTTTTCATTAAGTGCTTCTTCAAGACTCACCCCTTCTAACTGGTAAACTACATTATACAGTAATAGCAGATCTAAAGCCAGTTGTTGCAAAAATAGCCACTCAGATGAAGACACACCTAATTGACCAGGTACTGACAGTCTACGCAGACTATTTTCACTGCAAGTCCTTTTGATTTTTTCCTCTCTTCTTAAGTAGCAGAGAATCATAAAAGTTGGAAGAGACCTTTAAGATCAAGTCCAACCATCAACCCCAAACAACCACACCCACTACACCATGTCCTGAAGTGCCACATCCACAAGGTTTTTTTTTAATACTTCCAGTGATGGTGACTCCACCACCTCCCTGGGCAGCCTGTTCCACTGCTTGACCACTCTCTCCATAAAGAAATTTTTCCTAATATCCAATCTAAACCTCCCCTGGTGCAACTTGAGGCCATTTCCTCTTGTTCTATCACTGGTTACTTGGGAGAAGAGACCAACACCCACCTCACCACAACCCCCTTTCAGGTAGTTGTAGAGAGTGATAAGGTCTCCCCTCAGCCTCCTCTTCTCCAGACTAAACAACCCCAGTTCCCTCAGCCGCTCCTCGTAAGACTTGTGCTCCAGACCCCTCACCACATTGCCCTTCTCTAGACACCCTACAGCACCTCAGTGTGAGGGGTGTCTAGAGAAGTGAGGGGCCCAAAACTGAACACAGGATTCAAGGTGCGGCCTCACCAGTGCCGAGTACAGGGGCACAATCACTTCCCCACTCCTGCTGGCCACACTATTCCTGATACAGGCCAGGACGTTGTTGGCCTTCTTGGCCACCTGGGCACACTGCCGGCTCATACTCGGCCCTAATAGCATAAATACTTCAGAAAGTTCAGCCATGACACTAATACTCTGCAAGCTAAACTCTCTGAAAAGAGCACAATTTCCTTGTTTTGTCTTAGGCTTAGACCCATAGCACCCAAATTTCACTTGAGTCTCTCCCTCTTACCTCAATGTAGAGGAAATACTTGACAGCCCATAGGGATTTAGGTGAAATTCATGTGGATTAAAGTGAGCCACAAAACATGATTCAGCTGAGTTTTGAGATAAATTTAAACTCAAATCTAAGTTAGTACTAACTGCTGGAGGAAGACATAATTCTCATATTAGGCCTTTCTTACAGGTACACAGAATTATCCTAAGGGGCTAGAGAAAGACTTTTGAACTTGAACTGAAATTGAGTCTAACAACGTAAAGTTAAATCTTACTTCCTAGCTTAAAGCACATCGCTTACTCAATGCAGCCTTTATGACTTCAATTTTGATTCTTGTTTCTCTGCCCTATAAAAGGCTTCAAACTAAGCCAAAGAATTCCCCAAAAATACACGCCTTCTGCAGCTGCTGTGGTTACAGGCAGCTGTGCATATAACATGCTGTCAGACTCATATAACCTGTGTCAGCAAACAGGCTGGATCAATCCTCAGTTTCAGCATTTGGGACCACAAATCTCCAGGCACATTTGCTGCCTTCACCTTTCCTCAGTATCCGCTATTGGTACAGATTTTAATTATCAGGCATCTTTTAACTGAATTAGCAGACTCTAGGTCAAACCTTTGGTGAATACTTTTTTCTGCTAAAATTCAGCAAGTTCAGACATATAGGTTTTGCCATTCTTACTGTTCTTTCAGATGGATCTGCATGATAGTTGTTTCCTTTTTCTACAAATTACTGCATAGTTTATTTTTAACTACCACAAAATTCAATTATCCCAAAAGGTCTTTCATCCATAAACTTACCCATCTTTGAACTTCTGACACATTTTTAGAAGAAACCTTCTCACCCTCACACACATAAAACATTTGCCACAAAGACAAGATCACCAAAATCTCTAGATTGTCATGAAGCTTAAAATCCACACATCGTAGCAAAATGCTATGTAAAAAAACAAGCACATCTGAAGGGCATAAATAGGACAGTTCAATAAAATAGTGACGATGTGCTTAAGTATTTTCAGATTCTAAATCACAGTATCTTTAATACTGTATATTGCAGTCATAAAGGAAAGCTGTTATTAAAATTATTATTTCAAAGGAATGACAACTCTAACATCCATTAGGCCTTTTAAATAACTAGATAAAACAACATTAAAAATATACATCAGAAGCAAACTCAGGAAAATCAGTGTGGGTGTATCTAACTCAACCACCGTATCAGATCTCAGACATAGCCAAACCACACAACAGAAAGTAATTCCAATCATGTTTTGTTTTTTTAAAGACTTTCCACATAGTTTTGCATAGGCATAAACAAGTTAAATGAGATCTTCCTTAAGAAAACAAGGTAAATATAAATTCTTCATACACAGATGAATAGTTAACATCAATGTGTTTATTGCATCATTCATTAGGTATATTACCCTAAATAAGGGCCTCTTACCTAAATCAGAAAGGCTTTACAAGCACTTAATGTATGATATAACTCAAGAGCTCTTCTGAATGAGCAGCCTAATCTGATCTACATGTACTGTTCCTTCAGGACAGGCCCCATCTCGATCCTGTTTGACCAGGGCTCTTCCGTGGAATCTGAAAGCCGGGAACATCTTCCCAAGTATCAGAGAAATTCTCATTAAGATGTGAACTTTGGGCATACTTCTCTCAGGGCTTTAGTTTCTCACTGCACAACTGCTGTTCCACATGTCATCTTATTTCATTGAAACCCTTCCTAATTATCTTTTTCTCTTGTTAAATGATTAAATTCTCCAAGTAGTGCTTTTGTCTGGAGATTTGTTTGCACCAGAGAGACTGTTAATATGTGCAGTCTGACTTGCTGACCTTTTGAGCTCATCTGCATCTAAGGCTATTCCTTTGCCACAATCAAGCAGATATGCTAACTGTGGAATAACAAAACAATTCCAATATTTTCCTTTCTTCTTTTCAAATCTTTAGCACTTAAAGCACATGTCCCCTTACACACACTTCACAATTGCAATCTCTCATAGAAGCTTTTCACCTACACATGCTACTATCTTCACCTTCTGTTTCATACTCGGCCTTTCCCACTATCAGGGAAGGCAGTTTGGTTAAAAAAAAAAAAGGAGGGAAACAACATTTAATGTGCTCTGATATAAGCACTAACAATGAATTGTTAGACTTAATATTATCTATTCCACAAAGCTCACCACACATAGTTCCTAGTAGTGAGAAACACCACAAATTATAATTTGCCTTCAGTCCTTGACCTGCTATCTTGATTTCCAAAATACAACTTCAAATCAGTACCTATAGTTCAAACCCTGACAAGCCTGTATACAGAAACTGCATTTTAGCAGCTACTAAAGCAAAGCTATCCCCAAAAAAAGAGAGAATGAGATTTTCAGAGCTGTGCAAACAGTGTCTTGAAACAGTTTTTACTCAAGTTGATAGAAGTTCACTGACAGCACAGACACAGCAGCATCACAGCTTTTTAAATGCTAGCCTGGGACACAGTATCAAATAAGTGACATTCTCATTCAGGTCATTGCTGTTATCTCTTTGAAGCCATTAAGCTTTCTGTTAAAATAAGTGCCTCAATAATATTGGCTAATACATCAGCTTTCATACGCTATAGCCATATACCAAGTCCAATTCCCTTACAGCTGGATGCTTTTTCAGGGTGAATTCCCAAGGCTGGACAGGAAATACAGAAATTTGTTAATCCCTGGAGTTAAAGAAAAGGGGCTCTTCCCCAGGTGGCAGAAGCCACAGTGTGCATATCCCAAGGCAGGAAGGTCTAGGAAGCTACATCACCATATTTCATTGTAAAATCAGAACCTTACACAGCCCACCAGATAAAATTAATGTCCCCATAATCTGCCTGGTAACTCTAAGTCTATTTCAAGCTACATTTACACAACTACAATCAATTTACACAACTAAAAAAGTTAAACTTGCAAGAAATTCTCATCTAATCCCCAGATGGGCTACTAACCAAAACTGATTAAGTAAACACAGTGATGGGAAATGTGGTGTTTGAAGCTCTTCTGCTCTGCTGCACTTACCCTATGACCTAAGACAGATCTTTTCACCTCTTTCTGCACTTGCCTTTACTGCTCCAAGAGGACAGCTCACATTTCAGATATTGTGATATATAATTCATGTTTATATCACTGAACGGTACATAAGTAGTATGAAGTTATACATATGACTAGTTCTCCATCGTAAGACCAGATGGTCAGTTTTTCTTACATACAACTACTTTTTTAATTAGACTGTGCTGACCTTGGAACATATCACAAGCCTCAACACTGAGAAAATGTATGCTTTAAGCTATACTACATTCAGCAACGCTAAGTAATAATTCAAACCCTTGCTGAAACTCTCAACACAAAGTACTGGACAAGTAGGCACTACGGTCTTACATCTTGAGATAACCCCTCCATTCTCTGGAAGAACCTACCCACCAATTTGTCATCAAGCACTCTGCAAACTTTCTTTTCTTAGTGCTACACTCGCATAAAACTTCTAAATTGTTGATTAAGTGAGCCTTACACGACAACAGAACTCTTTGCCTGGCAATTGGTAGACCTCATGGTATGGACTCTGGAAGCAACAAAGACCAATTTGTGTGTGATCTATTAACATTCATCCTTCACTCAAACTCTAGAGTCCAGTCCAATTTTATATTTATGAGCACTACTCCAAACAAGCGAGAGGCCTCCTGCTGCTTTCAGCAGAATGAAAGCATGTGTCTGACAGGAAGCAGAGAAAGCTATTTCAGGATTATCCGTTTGGCTCAAAGTTAGACAGGATTTCAAGATGAAAATGTAGCAAGTCTTTAAAAAAAACATAACACCTTCATGTTATTTTCAGGAGTATTTAATATGAAAAACCATAAATTCATATAATTTGTTAGCTAAAAAAGGAAAAAAAAGATTTCATTTTAAATCCCAGCAGCCTGGGTGAAAGACCACTCATTTCTTTAGAAGGACCGACTGTCTTCAGAAGATAAGGATCAGGTTAACAAAAGGTTAATATGTGTCATCTGACAGAGATCAGTATCTCCCCATTCCAGTGGCTAACATTACAGGGGCTACAACAATTAAACCATAAGAAAGCCATAACCAATGTAATATAATAGTTGTATTAGTCAGGCAGATCATTTTACATTGCCGAGTATTCTGAAAGATTCCATGAGTATTCCAGATGTAAATTCTTGACGAAAAAGGAAATGATAGAAGTGTCTCAGATTTATTTTTACTTTCTGTTCAGCACAGTGAGCACATGGTAGAACAACAAGTCCATTCGTTCATAATTGCAGATGTTTTACACATCTTGCTGAAACATGTGCATTGTTACATGGGTGTCTCCTTTTTCCAAAGTGTTACAATAATTATCCTTTCATTTGTGTGTTTGAAGTGTATATATTTCTATGCATAAACTCTTCTGAGCTCCTGTTACAGTTATCACTGTCACAACTCATGCCAATCACAAATCAAATAGTACCGTTGCTAAAAGGTAGGCATGCTGTATAGTTATTGACACATAACTACACAGTTTACACTCTGATAGGTTCTGGCAAGGCAAGGAACCAGGGCTCATTCCTGCACACTACACAGTGTGAACCTCTTTACCCGTGTTAGCTGATAACAGCACCTCATATAACATGGATATTTATATTACCACTGTAAGATTACTTCCAGTCACTCTGGAAATCCCATAAGCTAGCTGGTTCCTACATACAAAGCTTTAATAGAGTTCAAAGATACCGTTTCAAACAAAGCAGAAAAAATACTAAAACAGTACAACACAAGATTTTAGGGAATAACAAAAGGGGAGAGAGATAGGTAAGTATTAAAACTCTTTGGATTAATTTCTTTCCATTACACTGTTTTTTTCTTTTGAATCTCACTTCCTCTCCTATTCTTTCTCCTTCCTCATCCTCCAAATCAGCAAGATAGTTTCCTATAAAATGCTATATTCCCTCCAGTTTTATAACCAATGCTTTATTAGCCCAATATGCTTCCAAAGGCATTCCACCTCTAACCACATTGCCCAAAGATTATTCTTTAAATCTTTTTCAGTCCTGCCAACTTTTCTTACTCAAAATTGTTTTGCCAATGTATTTGTTTTTTATTAGTAACAATATCTCCATTCATGGGATCACTGCATCCAATTTCCCTTATTTCTTGTGATCTTTTCACATAGAGATCACTTGTATGAAAAAGTTCAGCTGACACTTTTTAAACTTGAGCACCTATGACTAGTCACTTAAGTACCGACACAAACATAAAAGGAGCTGCCTAGTTTTCAGAAGTCCCAGGCCTTTCAGCCTCCATTGTCTGTAACATATCTTGCCCCTTCAGTTGATCTAAACCAGAATCTACTATTTCCAAGGCTTTGGTATAGACTCAGGTTCTCAACTAAATTGCAAATTGGATCAAATTAGTCACCTTTGACTACTTCACTACAAAAACATTTTTATCAACCAAAGCATTTAAATCTCCCTCCAAAGCACTAGTATATATAGTTTCATGGGGGAAGAGACTAACAAAAGTAGCAGTAACCACAGAATTACTTGCAAGGCCAAGACTAAAATACAGACAGTGAACAAGGTGAGAACAAGTTACTGAACTACTGGTGACCAGAGCGTGAAGCTTCAGACCAGTTTTCTTTGAGCAGAGTGACACTTCAAATCTGCACGTCGTTCTTATTTCAAAGTAATACTATTTTGCCTTTGATTTCTTTTTATGTTACAACTGTAACCATAGCATAAATCCTGACACATTAGAAATGACTGGTGCTCAGCAGTAATTTTAAGAAATTTCTATAAGCTTACTCCAGTAATAAGTGCCTGGTACATTGTGTGACAGCCCCCATAGTTACATTACCACAAAAGCACAACGAGAGGGACTGAAAAGGCTACAAAGGGCTTGGGGCTTTTACTTGTTCTGAGATATGCATTTCTCAAGATGAGGTGGAGGAAAAAGTCATTGAGAAATTAATGCAAGAGAAACTCTTGAATACTCTAAGGGTAATTGGAAGCTTGATCTTCATCACAAGGTGTCTGGAACGTCCTGATTATGTTTGGTAACAAGACTACCCAGAGACACGCAAGGTCTTTCCCTGCCCAATGACCTCTTTCCATTGGTTCAATTACTTGTTGCATTAAAAGATCATCATAATTATGAAAACTACAGCTCAAAATTCTCATCCCATAGTACCAAAACCTGTCAGAGTAGCTGAGCTAGCAGTCCCAGTCTATGGATCTTACACGGGCAAAGTTGCCACATGACAACAGCAGTAGACACCAATCTATCACGTACCCCCCCAGATTTACAAGAAATCTCTTTTGTTATGTCTTATTTTAGACAAACTAATTTGTTTTAAATACTTGAGGTACTTTAGGTGTTCCCCCAAGTTGCCCTCTGCTTTCTTAAATAAACAAACAGAAAATATAAAACCCCACACGGGTTCTTTGGGCACCTTCGGCAGTTTTGGCACAACACAGGCATCCTGAGCACCAGGCAGCACATCCTGACCTCCTGGTACATCCTCAGCCAGCAAGGGAAGGAGCACGTTCAGAAGGCGCAGTATGCTCAGCTTCCCTTCTGTGCCCACAGCTCTAATGACCAGTTCCCTCAACACAAATGGATGTGAGAGTATTTGTGCAAGTTGCCTCCAGTTCAAGGGGAGGACAGGTGAAAGTGTGCGCTGACGGGTAACAGAGCTCTTCGACTACTAATCTGCTTATAACAATAGCATTCCCTTACGTTTGGTCTATGCTGACAAGGATTTTGCTGCATGGACTGCACCCAAGGTCTCTCTTTTTCAGAGAATAGCGAAACATTTCTTGGTGCTCTCTCCACACTCCCTGTCTATAAAAAGCCAGCTATGGACATCTTCCTATTCTTTTAGATAACAAACAGATCTGCATTTTTACATGCATTTTACACAAGCCACACCTCATGCATCACTTGAGGTTTCCAATTTACCTGGATGCTTGATTGTTCTTAGTTTAAGCAAAGTCAGAAAGGACATAGAATATTAGAATGAGAGAATATTTGCATTGGAAGGGACCTCCAAACGTCATCTAGTCCACCCACCCCTGCAGTGAGCAGGGACAGATCAGGTTGCTCAGAGCCACGTTCCACATGACCTTGAAGGTTTCCAGGGATGGTGCATCTACCACCTCTCTGGGCAACCAGTGCCAATATTTCACCACCCTCAATATCAAAAATTTCTTCCTTATATTTAGTCTAAATCTACTCCCTTTTGGTTTAAGGCCATTACCCCTTGTCCTATCACAACAGGCCCTGCTAAAAGGCTGCAATAAGGCCTCCCTGGAACCTTCTCTTCTCCAGTTTGAACAACCCCAGCTCCTTCAGCCTGTCCTCACAGCAGACCTGTTCCATCCCTCAATCATTTTTGTGGCCGCCTCTGGACCTGCTTCAATAGGTCCATATCTTTTCCTGTGCTGAGGGCTCCAGAGCTGGACACAGGACTCCAGGTGAGGTCTCAGCAGAGCAGAGGGGCAGAATCATCTCCCTAATTGTTAGGGTTGGGTGTTTTTTGGTTGATGGTGGTTTGTTTGGATATTTTTTAAACACAGAAATAAGATTGTTCCTTTTTGTTAGGACCCTGAGTTTTTGCTTAGTTAGCCTCAAAGATTACCTACAGCAGGAAAAAAGATGTTTTGTGTTATTTGACTAGAAAGGAGCATAATGAAAAGTTATTGACATCCCAACTTCCCCACGAGAAGAGGAAAAAAGTAATTTTGAACTCTCCACACAAAGCAACTTGGCCCAACCTGCCACCAAAACACTGTACAGTAACTCTTTCAAGCTTTAAGTATTTTTCAGTACATTTCTATCTTAACTGTGGATTATATATATAATTTTATTTAGTCCACAGCTATGCACAGGTAACCCCATGAGAAAATTCCTATTGTCAATGGGTGTAGACTGACATTCTCATTCATAAATGCTGCATCATTATACTTGCTGGAACATAGGTAAAGTTTATTTTTATCTTATAATTTCTACCTAGTCAGAATGAGTTAAGATACTTGCACTTAAAGCGTACATGAGACAAAATGAATTATAAACATGTCAAAGTACAAGAAAGAATTAGTGATGATGGCTGAATCTCAGAAGTGTTTCAGGTTCAATTCACAAAGGATCTTATTTGAACTTTATACAAAACTACATTAATCTGAAAAACTGGGCTGAACATAGAAATAGCACCTGTCAGTCTCTCAACCCCACTCAACTTTCCATCCAGGTATGAAATACTAGGACTATTATTAATTTAGGATTTTGGTATTTCTGCTTCTAGTCTTCAACTGCTGGAGTTGGGAATTGCCATGTAAGACCCTGATAAAAAGGGAAAGTTACAGAAATGTTTTGTATTTGGGCTAGAGAAGTCACATGTTAATTCATGTTCATCATAATCAAGTCTGTTTATGCAAAACATATACTGTGGTATGCTATAGTCCCTGCAAAGAATGAAAATCCATCCATAGGTTGAGGGAGTCACAGGACTGGGGGGGGGGGGCATAGAATAAGTTTAAGGCAAAAAAACCCCACTGAATCCACATTTCAGGATAATTAAGCTATTGTAGCTTTTAATATGGGTGAATGTTCTTGAGACAGCTGATATGAGCTATTAGCTAGAGCAATGAAAAATTTAATTTACACAAATAGTAAATATCATCTTCCCCCATCAGATTTTTTTTCATGACTGAAAGCAGGGAGGAGTAGGAGAAACAAATTTACCATGAAAAGCTGCTTTTCACTCATGTGCAAAAGTCAAATTTTCCCAATGTGGTAATTAAGCAAAAATTAATGATTTTGCCTGGAGGATGCATTTCCTTCACTGTGTCATGAAAAGCATCATCTTTTGAACTAATAGTAAGTTTTGTGTGGAAAGGCAGTTTTCCTCTGGATCAGAAATAAAAAACCCAAGAATACTTAAAAACGTGCATGTTTTCCTATATAAACAGTGATAACAAAACATGAAAACTGAGGGGTTTTTTCCACTGGCTTTTTTGGTTTGGGTGGGAGTTTTAAAAAACAACAAAAAAAAAAGATAGTTCTATGTTCTTTGTTTACATTTTTAACCTGAATGTGATAGACATCTATTGTGCAAAACCTAAATTATTCTGCCTATGACATTGTATTAGGCAGGCTTTGAATTTTTTTTCCCTTGAATACTAAAAGCTTGTGTGTTGCAGACACTAAAGCAATGTAACAAAAATCTACAGAAGAAAATGGAATTATACAGCCTTAAGCATTATGGTATGTGGAGCCTGCATGCCGTTCTTTGTTAAACAAGTGCTATACTCCCTGTCTGTCAAGTCTCCCATTTTCAGCAATAGTTCAGCACTGCCTCTCTAAATGACACATAGCAAGGAAAATAAGGTTTTCAATGAAGCTTCACACAATTAAAATGGTAAATATTTCACATGCTATTCTGGTGTCCACAGGAGGTAAAGCTTCACGTGGAGCTAACTTACCCTCTGCAGCCAAAGGAAATGAAGCTGTTTCAGCCATCAGATGGCATGCTCAAATACATGCTCCAAAGAGATTGCACATGCTTTGCTTTGTTTTAATAAAAAAAAAAAATGGGGAGGTGGGGAAGAGGCCAAATTACAAGGAGAACAGTTCAACCTTGTAAGACATGCAGCACCTATGGGTCATAATGTACAACTGATTTTTCAGCAGAACTCTTCTTTGATTTCTATAGGGAATTTAGCTTCAAAATTGATGAGACAATATGCCCTTATTAAAGCAGACATGTTAGGAAAAAAAGTCTTACCTGTTCAAGGTTCATTCCTG